>NC_086288.1:40368807-40669745 GCF_963924245.1 Chroicocephalus ridibundus | reverse complement strand
ACTACCAAGGAACACTGTGCATTTCCTAGATACCACAGGAGGTGTATAGATATCAGCAGAATGCACTGAGCCATTTGGAGACCAAACATTCATCTTAACAAAAGAAATGCCATCAGCTTTCTGGAGAAATTTATAGATTTCTGAAATCTTAAGTGGCAGCGTTATAACTGGATTTCCTCAACGTTGTATTTGGTGTTACTGCAAGTGACAAAAGCTACAAAGTCTCTGATAGCCTTGCACATTAACTTCACTGAGTGCTTTGATTTTGTTAAACTTGCATGGGGTCTTCTGTTGACAATTCAGGTAACTTAGGTTTTTATCCCTGTGTTTAAGAAGAGGTCTTCTAAAGAGTTTAGGAGAGTTACTCAATGCAGCTGGTCAAATGGCAGATATCTTCTATTTCTTCCCTTTTAGTCTTTGTTCAATTGAAATGGAAAGGCTATATAGATGAAGAACTTTCTATTTTGTTGCTCACTAACAGGATATGTTAGAGCAGAAAAGCTTCAGTTTAAGCTTTCCAAAAAGTGCATGCTGTTGCTACGTTCAGTTGGGTATCTGTATTGTGTCTGCATGCATGGACCCTGATCTGTAATGGCAAAACAGCAACCCCGGGGTTAGAATCCAGTCTGCTCAGACAAAACCTGTATTATCTCTGTACCTCAGTCAGTAGAACAGGTTGAAAAAACTGAATATTTTGATGAAAATAAGATCAGCTTTCTTGGTGGAAATATCTCCCTTTTTCCATTAATTTTGTCTTGACAATTTTATTTTGAAAGAAGGGTGCCAGCCTCTGGAAGTCTTATTTTCTCTTCTCCTGTAGAAAATTGAAAGCTTTACGAAAGGTAAACTTACACATTTTTATTTAATAATTACTTTATGATGACATAGTTCATTAGGGTACTCACTTCATCTTCAGCATTGTAGTTCAATATCTCCCCTGAAGAAAGGTGTTAAATCTGTTCCTTAAACTAAGAGAGCACCCAAAATGTTTTTTTTTTTTTTTCCTCAACATTGTCATGCCTTGCGAAATAGTTCAGTGACCATTAACTTGCTCTGGAGCCACGTCTTCTTATGCTGAACATGATGTTGTCTCCATTTCTGGGCTGCAAATTTGGGGTTAAGGAATACGGGAGAGCACATAAGGGTATATTTGCACTGTCAAATAATGTAGCTCATTGGCTTGTTCCTTGGCTCTTGTCCTTGGCTATCTCCACTATTAGTTCGCTGCCAGACTCTCTGCTGAGGTAAAGTATCATCTGTTCCCCTTTCAGATGTACCTCTGGGGATAGTTTTCTCCATGGACTTCTTCCTGCAGACTATATGGGTGAAAAAGCAGCAGATTTATAGTCCTTTAAGCTGCAAAGTCTCCCAATGGTATCCTGTCAAACACCGTACCTTCCAACATTTTCACACACCCACATGCCACACCGGTGCATGCTTCTCATACCCTTCTTATTTATAAAACAGCACTTTGAACAATTTTTCTCTTCCTCGCCACAAATAATAAATGTAATCCGGTAGGGTCACTCTTGGTAATGCAGGATTTGCGGATTTAAAATATGTATAGGAATAACGAACCACACTAGAAATTACCAAGTCTAAATAAATTCTTATCTCTATGAATATTCATATACCTCTCATAAAAATTCTCTGATCTACATCAGACATTCATGAACAATCCATTTCGTGTTTGGTGCATAGACTAGCAAAACATAATTGCACTTTACTAACATATTTCATATATGCATGTGTAAACATTTCAGATATTTGTACCCTAATCATATCTTTTTAAAATCATTACTTTCTTAATTTCTCCTTCAACTTTTGATTAGTGAATTTGTGCAGAGATGCAGCTGCAGATTACGTCTATTTAACTGGAGTTCTGATTTCAATGAGGTGGTGGTACAAAGTAGTAGAGTTTGCATCTCAGTGCATGTGATTCATGTGCCGGGGGAGTGGATCCTGCTGTTATATTACTGAATTAATGGATTGACTGTCATAGTTTTCTTCAGTAGTAGAGAAAGAGCTTGTCTACCTCTGATGGCCTCACTTTAAGAAAGACACAAATAACTAAATTGGAGTGATTCCACCCTCTCAGTCCTCACTGGGAGGTCTTGGGGCACATGTGTTCTTTAATGCACAATTTTAAGTGATTAAGAGCAATGTTAGTGATGAAGCATTCAAGAAAGACACAGAAGAAAATGGTTAGGGTAAGTACAAAGTGGTTTAAAGCATCATATCACAATCTAAATAGGAAAAGAAGAAAACTGCTGCAAGCCTCTTATCAGCCCCGAATATTACTGATTTCAGAAAATGTCTAATTTGAAATGTTGAAATAATATATATATTTCAGTTTTCCTTATAAAGAACATTGTTCAGTGATTTTTTTATCCTTGTGTACTAGGTTTCAAGGGATGTTATGTCAAAAGAAAAAAAGTTTTTGTAGGACCCTGTCAATCTTGTCTTTGAAAGGAAGAAAATGTCCTGACTTTGTACCAGATCTGTGTAATGCTTTCAGGAATCCTTGAAACTGAATTCAGAAAACTAACTCACCTTTTGGGGTATGGTTGGCTGGAAAGCTTTTGCCACTGACAAAATTGCTATTCTGTCCCTATTTGATATTATGTGAAATACTGGATTCAATTGAATATATGAAAATATTTGGGAATGAAAAGATCTTGTAATACTGCATTTTACAGTGGAGTATCTCCTTACTATCTAACTTTTTTGATGACTATCTAGCTTCATAAGCATGCAATTTATGGATTAATAACATCATTTTCATCCTTAGAAATTAATAGCAGAGCATGATGAGAAATGGTAACCAACACTAAAGGTTATCAGCAGTTAGCAAAGGAAGCCATATATTTTGACTGTCCTCCAGAAAATAAATTAACAAATTCCACATCAGGTCTGTGATACTTCTCAGAGATTAAAGAATTGCTGTTGTCTTATTTAATTACAGTGTTTTAGTAAGTTTACATATTTAAAGTTGAAAATACTATCTTAGCACATAAATTGTGTATGTTTTGCTTACTACTATTTTTCCTGCACTCAGAAATGTTCATTCTATTTAAATGTGAAGTCTTTAAAACTGTGAGGACACAAATATCAGATTTATTTTATGAAAATGTAATTTAATTGAAATCATTTTAAATTTTATGAAACATTAATCATGAGCAGAATGTCTGTATGGAACATTAATTTGAGGCAGTAAGAATAAGCAGCTGCAGTTCCCTGATATGGTATCTGCAGCATTTATATTAATTATCTCGTAACATAGACTAACTGAAGTAGAAAATTCATTATGTTTAGTTAAATAGTAAGGAAATCAGAATGCTTTTATTTGTTAATTTCAAGGTATCTTCCTAAAATCATTGGCCCTAGAGGTAACAGATGGCTAAATAAACTTCATGAGCTTATAAAAATAGAAATACACATATGAAGTTTTTAAATTTACAGCCTTTTTTTTTTAAAAAAAAGTTCTGATTATACAGATGGGACTGTAAAAAGATGACTGAAATGACTATCCCATCCTTGAGTTACAAGTTTGAAGGGCTTTTTGTCCTCCTGCCAAATTTATTGGGCTTTGCAACCACATTTCTTTTTGCCATATGTTATTCTTCCTTTTTGTGACAGAGGTGATACAGAGCTAGAAATGCTGCCGTATATTGCAGGAATTGCAAGGCCATTTGCATACAACTTGAGTTCTGGTGTTCTTAGACTAAATTTAGAGTTAGCCAAATGGGAACTAGCCCTTAGTCTGGAGGCAGGAATTTTTAGTTCAAGCAATCAGTTCCTCAGGGCTGAATTCATAAACCTATGCAGAATGGCATCGTTGCAGAGTACTGACACTAGGTAGGTACACTATATATGTAATGTTCCAGTTTACTTTAACAGATACTGACTCTAAAGGCAGTGCTGAATTCTAATGGCAATTCTATTAGGGTTACAGTATTTTCACACAGGGCGCTCTGGAAAAGAAATACATTTATATGCCCATACTGGATGTGCAGTTAATCAGCGCATCTCGAGTAGGTAATGCGTTGAAAGGGCATCAGACTGTATAAGCATCAGCTGTGGACTGCTCTAAATAATCCTCCTCACAGCTGAGTCAGAATTGCTGCTGTAACCAGGTTTCTGGCTGTCTAGCAGTCCTGGACAGATGGATGCAATCCTCAAGTTATAGTGTGAGAAAACGCTCCTGTATTTTTCAGGGAAAACAGTACAGAATTACGAGAGAGTAGTATATTGTTTATTCATTGTTTATTTAAAGAGGGGTAGTCCTTCATATAGTGAGGAACCTTCATATGAATAGCATGATGATCACAGGACACGAATGACTGGACACCGTGCTGAGCGACCTAATGTAATTAGACCTGCTTTTAGCACAGGGTAAGACCAAATGGCTTCTGGAGTTCCCTTCCAACATAAATTATTCTGTGATCATATGCAGTGATTCCAACACATAGAAAAAGTTGGGATGATCAGAAGTCTTGTTTTAGCACACACTGATTGTTGAGTTACCCATCTCACGTGGAGTAATTCCTAGTTTGCTGTAGGAGGTGGCTGATGTGTACCCTGTTCTTCAAATTGTCCATATGATCTCTGTGTATTTACTTCTCGGTTATTTTATTATATGCACAAACTTCTGAATATAGTTCTGCCCAGTTGCAGTAGATTGTACGTGCTGGGGATGATCTTCTGCAGTTCTGCTTGTAGGGAGCGTGTATCTTGAAACACGTGACAGAGTTGTGTGGCACAACCACATTGTGCGATAGTGGAGTACCACATTGTGTCTCAGAAGTGTGCCTTCTGGCAGGGCAAGGTACTTCATCTCTCACTCTGAAACAAAGCCTTAATCTTTCTCCTACAACTTAATCCCACTGGCCATATCGTCAGTAAATCATAGTTTTCAGGCTAACTGGCTATTAGTGGATTCGGGAATGGAAGTGTCATATTATGTTACGTTAGATAAAGTCTTTTAGGAATATTCTGGCTGCAGGGCATAAAAGAAGACAGACCAGTGGGAGAGTTCTACACTTAAACTTCTGTTAACCTGTGTGCTAATAATTTCTTTAGGTTTATATAGCTTCCTTCACAATTGTCGGGCCTTCTGCTTTTAGAATTGAATATTGAACTGAGCTCTGCTAAAAAAGTAGGTGAAAGTATCTCTTCCCAAAGTAAACAGAGATACAGGTTCTGTCTACAGCCTTATGGTCCCATATATTACTGTGAATGATGCTACATAGTTTGGGGTGTGTTGATTGCTGCTTTTGTTTTCTAAATGTCTTTTTTGACCCTTCACTTAACAAAAGCTACTCCTTAATACAACAGTATGTCAGTGTGTTTATTATGTCAATACGGTAATGATTTACACCTCCTAAACTACAGATAATTTTATGTATGTGTCTGTGTGTTTGTATAAAAAGTATACACTGTTCAAATAACTTGTATTTTGTTATATGAGAAAGCTAAGACTGGTTTAAATATGTTAGGGAATTTAATCCATTATGCTAGTTCCAAAATACGTTCTGCATGTCTTTATAGCTTTCAGTAGCACTATTTTTACTTCTTCATCAATTAGCTTGAGTTGAAAGGCACTGAAAGAACACATACTGATTAGCATTTTCAAATATTCTACTTCCAATCAGTAAATTATATTCAAATGCCAACATAAATTGTAACATTTACTGTATGTGAAAACAAATTGAACAGTTGGTTCCACCTAGCATTTAAATAATATTTATTATAAAGAGGTTTCTGGATTGGGTACCCGCAAGTTTTCAAATTCCTTCATTTTTTGCATAGCCTTATATGTTGGTTTTAAAATACAGTCGGTTTTTATTACTTCAAATGACAGGAGACTGGAGTAACCTTTGAGCTAGTGATTTCATTTTACCCCATACTAATTCTCTTAATGGCTACTAGAATTGATTGTAGTAGCAGGAATGCCTTGCATTGGCATTAGACAAAACCAGAAGTACTTCTTGGCAGTTCCTGAATGCATTTATGTGATTTAATATGCATTTTTTGATTACTGTCTAACCTTCTCCAACCTTTACTGTCTGTCTTTCACCATTAAAGATTCATCTCCCAGTCTATCAGGTGAAATAATAGTCTGAATAGATCTGAATTACCTCATCTTGACCTATTTTAAATCAGTACAGACCAATGCATACAATAATTTCAGCAGCATGTATCTTTAGAGGCTGATCGCTGGGACGAAAAGTCCCTAAACATATTCTAGAATGCATCAGCCCATTAATTAATGTAATTTTTCATCATTTAGCATAACCCTGAGCAAGCACGTTTCAATGGCAAATAGCGTTCTAGTGAAAGGATTGTTAGGCTGATCCTCTCTGTTCCAGAATACAAGGTTTATTCACATCAATCCGTGTGAATTAAGGTGGAGTGCTGGGGCAGGTACTGTACTGAGACGGTACAGATCAGAAACAAAGCTAAATGTAGCCATTTTCAGTAAATATACCTGATTTCTTTTTGTAACTTAAAGATTTTACTTAAGTATATCTGAGTTACGTTGTGCAGCACAGCTCCTCTGAAAAAACCAGTTGTGTTTTTAACTTTCGTAATGTCTGAATATTGTTCTCCACTTCTTATGACTTTCTGAAAGCTAATTTTAGACTGAACTCTTTTACATGTGTTCTGTGTTCATCTGAATGTTCTTGGAAAGTTGAGCAAAACTTATTGATAAGTTTCTGTGTCAATGGGAACCGAATTGTTTATTTTACTATTTTAAAGGTTATTTTGCTACTCCTTTCGTTTTTACATGTTAGAAAAATCTGAAGCATGATAAGTTCTTTTAGAAAAAACTTCCATATAGTTGAAGTTATTTGACATTCAAAATCATATCTTTAACCTGTGGAAAATGTTAGAAAGGATTTTATACTTTTTTAATAACCCACACTATAAGAATCTTCAGTGTGGCTGACTCAATACATGGAACGTTAAATGAGATTCTTTCTCTAGTCTGAGGCCCTCAGTTTACTCACAATGTACAAATATTGCCTTAGTCATTTTGGCCACAGTACAGAAATGTGATTTTATTATGAAACAAAAAGGGAGGAAAAATTCCATAATAGTATAACGTTATATTAAGAAGTAATATGGAATTCATGTACTAATTTGATATAGAAATGCTCAAAGACCTGATAACAAATGACACTGATATCTAAGCACTACCATTTTTATTCTTTGATTTACCTAAGAAATTCTGTTATTTTCCAGCAATTTTAATCATATATGTTCATGGGCACTGATATATGTGCACTTTTTAGCATTACTTCTATATATGCAGTATTCTTTTTTGCTGGACTGACAGGGTGAGCAATTAGTCTATACTCATATTTTGTGACCAAAAAGTTACATGTCTGTAGTGACTCAGGCACAATGAAGTCACTGCTGGCTATCCTCTAAGTATGTGTGTTTTCATAAATGAATTTATTAACTAAAAACCTATGAAAAAATGTAGGTAGGTCTCTCTAACTTTTGATCAACTCTGCTTGCTTTATGCTTCTTAAATAAGACAGTAACAGTTAAATCTTTTTATGAGATGCTAGTTAATGTACTAAATGTTCTTTGATAAAAAACTGTGATACTCAAATATTGAAATATGAGACGTTGTTATAAACCCATGCTTTAAATCCTTGCTAAGAACAGTTTGTCCATGTAAATTATTGAGTATGTGGATTAGTGTAGTTCTGCTGCATCTCTCATGTATATTTCGCATGTAGAGGACATCTGCTTTTACTTGACACATTAGAAATGTTGTGAACCAAAAATTCACTGTGCATTTCAATTAATAATACAGTAAATGTAATTACCTACAATGCTTGAGAGCTGACGTCAGCACTTGAGTAGCTATGGGGTGTAAAATAGGCAAATGACCATTTAATCGCTTTGTTTTGCATTGCCTTGATTTTTGAAGGTGATCCATTCCCATGATAAAGTTATCAAAATCATTTAAATGAACCAAAAATTTACAATTTTCTCATTCTTTGTTTTGAGATAAAAACCATAATTTAAACTGTCAAGCAAAGTTTGGGAAAAGGGTTATAAGAAGTTGAAGTTGGAAGAATGCCAACTGAGGTCTGATATGGCATGTATCTGATGCCCAAAGTGTGCTATATGTACCTTCCATTTTGAAAGGAATGCAATTCACGGGAACACAGAAAATATCATTTTATGTCATATTGTGCATGACAGTGGTTAGTACTAGATGCTGAAACAGCAAGCTCTGTTTTATTCTTATACCTAATAGCGAAAGAGGCTATTTTCTTAGTGCTCCTTTTCTTAGTGCTTAGTTTTCACGTGTTAATGAGCTTAGGAGATATTTAGCTTCAGTGTGTCTATTTGGCTGCTTCTCCATCACACAGCTGCCATACGCATCTTTCTGTTAATGTTATTCAAGCTAAGCTTTTACTTATAGCTGGCACTTCCTCATGCTCTCCCTTTTGTGTGTGTATGTATATATATATACATATATACACACACATACATATATATGGCTGTATGTGTGAGTCTGTGCCTCTAAAATGAGCTTATATGCTGACTCTGAGCAGGTCACCTAAGCATCAGAGGTTAATCGGAGTAGCACTGCATATAGAGAAGTTAGAAGTAGATGAAAATAGCTAGGTCAGTGCACCACATTAATGTCGCTATGTTATTTCTGGGACTGGTGGTGGTATTGTACAATATTGTGCAGGGTAGATAAGTGGAAGAGGTTAGGTGGCAGGTCAGGTACCCTTAATGGTTGTGCTGTGCTCCATTCAATTCTAAAAATCTTTCTCTTAAACCAAGGGAGGGTAGTTAGAGAAGGGAACGGTATTATTCTATTTCACCTGTAATGGGAGGGGAAATTAAAGAGGAACAGGGTGTCCCAAGTTAATACCTGATTCTTTATGCTGACCTCTCCGCTGGTGCAAGGATTGGTAAAGGAAGGTGTCATTGTAGCAAACGTGGAAATCCCACAAGTCTGAATTATGATGTGTAGTCTTGATGCAGGAGAGGATTTTCATTTATTTGTTTTGATATGACATTTTTGAACATACATGCCCATATATCATAAAAATGTTTTCCCTGCTTCCCTATCGAATTATAAGAAAATTTGTTCCATTACACAAGAGAAAAGCGCAAAAAGTTTTATAAAAACGTCAGTTCATAATATATGCAAATGTTTGTATAGATTGCACATAATTCTTTCATGGAGAGAATCAAAGTCTCAAGGGAGACTTCAGCAAAGAATGAATAAAAAAATGCTTAGATGCCTGCTATTGTACAGGCATTGATAGTTGTTGAAATAAAGACATGTTTCAATCTTACTTTAGAATACAAGTAGGTGTTTCACAGTGTTCAATTTAATAAAGCGCGCTGAAGCCTATGTCACCAAGTATTATGGATTGCTACATAATAAAGGACAAGTAAGCTGAACTGGAGATTTATTTTCAAGAGCATCACAGTGAAGCTCTGCTAACTTATGTATGAGCTCTTCAGATTGTAGTTTAGTCAGATATTGGTAGACCTGGAAAACAATCTTGATTTGGAAGTGATAACTGCTGACAAGGAAGTGGAAGGTATTTTGTTACCTAGGGAGGCATACCCCCAGTGTCTTTCCTGCTTTTGTCATCTTCCAGATCCTGTTATTTCTCTTGTCTTCTCCCAGCTTCTCTCAAACACATCAAATGGGAAAACAGAGTTCTGGAAGAGATACCTGGTTGCTCCAAGCACACTTTTTCTTAGTCGTCTTCAGTAGCTTAATAGTGAAGTTGAATAGGTCTCCTCACTGCCCATCTCTGTCATCTGCTTCTGGTGCTGGCTTCAGTAGTAACTGCCAGTACCGTACAGCACTTCAGCCAGTCTGCTACTGATCTGCTGTTCTCGGTGCTACGGATGCTGTCTTTGGTCTTGCATGCTTTTTCTACCTTTACTCTTTCTGGTCAAAGAAGTCATCCTTTCCATCACCAAGTGTCTGTACAGTTGCCTGTTTGCAGTTAGGTGCTCACAAATGTTGGCTTGTAAAACTACATTCAATCAAATAAGCTTTCAGAACACTCTTGAAGCACTTTATCTGTTAACCATATTTCCTCTTTTCACGCTTCAGTATAGAAAAGTAATTGAACGTTCCTGCATTATTTGCCTAAATCACGTCTCTGCCCTGTTCTGGTGGGGATTTTGTTACTGATGCCTTAATGAACATAGAAATGAAACTCCAAAAGACTGTCATGGGTGTCTCTGCCATAAAGCCTCATCTACAGTAAGATCTGTGCTAGAACGGTTTCTAGTAGTTTACAATAGTTTGCAAATGTGTCTAGATATATGTAATTTCATAATTGCTTTATACATCAGGCATTTATTTCTGAGGACCTTAGTTGGGTCTTGAAGGCATACCTAAGTAACAAAACTGAATTTTATGAATTAAAGAAAGCTGTGGAACATATATGTTTACATTATTTTATGTGTTTTACTTTTTTTTTAACATAGTTTGAAAAGTTCTACTTAGCATCCAGGAGAAAAACATTGAACAGCTCTGCGTTTTCTTTTTCAGTGTGCAGTGACCTGGAATTCAGGGAGGTTGCAAACAGATTGAGAGACTGGTTTAAGGCACTTCATGAAAGTGGATTTCAGAATAAGAAGACCAGGATTGTTCAAAGGCCGGAAAGAACCAGTAAGAGATTTCTACTTGTCTTATTTGATGTTCTCTTTGATACTTTTCTGGAGTTTTGTAGTTCCGTTGCGCATTTGTTCTCATGTGCTTTAAATAGGCATGTGTATGAAACCATAACTTTGTGCTTTCCCAAGTTATTTTATTATTTATGGTTTAGTACTGATATAAGATGTTCACTTTAAACTTTCAACATTATTTGGCAGGACTCTTGTTTGTAAGAATGTATGACAGCTACCATTCATAGTGCTTTCGTTTGTGAACGCTATCAAATTGTCTGTTTGATATAACTTGATACTCCTATACCGCTGTATAAGGAGACAAAACAGAATAAACAAGTAGGGATTTTGAGCAACTTTTCCATAGGGAAAAGTGAGTTGCTGAATGTCTGGCCCTAAGAAATAATGTGCAGGAGCTGTGATTATGTGAGATCCATTGTTGCTAGTTGATGCCACTGTAGGTACTGGTACAGAAAAACACACCGAAAAAAAGCTTGTAAGTAAAAAGGAATTTTCAAGAATATACTTCAATTTGGAAACGACTCAGGAGTACTAATGAAGTGGAAACAGTAGGGAGCATAATTTTTTTTTAACCCCCTCAAATACTTAAATAGGTTTTTTGTTGTGGAAAGTAGTAAAGTTTTAAAATGTAATTATCAAAGGGCTTATTTAAAATAGCAATTGAAGTGTGCAATAATAGTTCCAAGAGTGATGTCCTACTGTGAAGGAGAGTCAAATTAGATTTCATAAGCCATAAAAGTCTACCTTTCATTAATACTAAGAGCAAACTATGAATTCCTCCAGAGTATGTTTTACAGAACTTGGCCACCACTGACTGCATATCTTAGTTCCTTCATGATTAACTTTCTCAGTATTTGGGATTTTTTTTTAAGCTTTTGTTTGATTGCAATTTCTAGCATTACTTCGTCTTTTTTCAAGACATCCATTTATTTCATGTAATTGCAAATGTCATTTCTTTGTGTGATTTTTCATGCTAAGGAAATACAAATAATTTTGTAAAACAAGGAATTAAAGATGATTCTGTGTTTTCTGGGAATACTTCTCTGAACATGGAGAAAAAAATATTTCTGAGGTAAGATGATATTGAAAAAACCACATTTAAAACATATCTTTCCAATTTACATTCTGATTGATGCACATAACTGGCATGTGATCTGCTTCGGTAATGAAACTAACAGAAATACAAAGCTTGCAGATCTTAAATAAGCATTTATTTTATAGTAATAAACAAAATGTATCCAATAACATAGCTAGCGTTAGCACATCACTCAGTTAAAGGTCAGCTGAAACATTGCGTAGGGTCCTGTTTCTTGCTGAATACTAACTTTGCTGAGGGTACCACACTGAATAGGTAAGGTAAAAAACGCAGTGCAGTTGTTTAGAAGCCTGATAATACAATAAAAGTTCAAAAAGAAATTTGCGCAATGCTAAAAGAAGCAGCTGTACAGCTATTACCTACTACAGCATACATAAATGTGTTTCAAGTAATTGTGTTCAATGTAATACAGGAATGTAAAGTTCATAATTAATACTTTGAATACATTGAAATGTGTAGTGCAAGCACAAAGTTCTTGAGAGTGTGAGATTTTTTTTCCTCAGACATTTTCTTTGGCCTTTTTTCTTTAAGCACACAGGTGGCATGTGTAAGACCTAGTATCTATATATGAGACAGGTATTTGTATCGTGATGTAGACATGGATATATTATACTCACGTTTATTTTATCACTTGTTTGTTTGCAGATTTTTTTTAGACATTGTTAATTTTTTGGCCTAGAAATATGTTATGTGATCCAAATTGATTGGTTTGGTTTTGAACTTCGATGGTCACTATGGTTACTATGGTCACAATGGTTACTATGACATTAGCAACACTGGTGAGATTGCGTGGTGTCTACCTAAAGTTGATTTTACATCTAGTACATCCTAAATGTTCATGTTTTGGTGCTTCATGTACAATGCAAAAGATAATAACCATCTGCTTAGATTACATAGACCAAAGCAGTTGTGAGATATATGGGTATTTTTAGTACAGATTGTTCAATTGCATGAAGCACTTTGGTCTCTGAGGTCTGTGAGCATGAAGAGCACTTCTGCAGAAAATGTTATGGACCCATTCTGATTAGCTTCCTCCAAAGTTTTAGGGCCCGTGGGATCTTTCCCACCTAACCTGAGCTAGTAAAGGAATCTAAGGCAGATAGAGATAGGTATTTGCCTTCAGATGAGGGTCTTCTCTACAAACACGATTGTTCCAATTGAGGGGGGGAAAATGGGTTTCTGGCCCAGTTTTCAGAATTTCCTTTTAGAAGCCTTCAAAGTCATGAAGTTCTCTCCTTTAATGGTATAAAGAATTCTCATGTACTTCAGGAGGTATCTGAAATTTTAGTCACAAGTTAGACTGGATCCTACCCTACCGGTTTCTTTAAAGACAGAATCAAGAGTTGATTTGGAAGGCTAAGAACAGTTTTTTCAGGGCTCTCTTTCATCAGCAGGTAATGAAATATAATGTGTGTGGAAAAATCTGTTTTCACTGTACTACCGACTTTAAACTCCCTGTGAACATGGTGCTGTCAATAATGTTTGACTTACATTTGTAACATGGTACCAGAAATTAATCCTAAACAGCTAGAATGTTGTACAAAATATTAATCGATTACTAGGCTGGTTTAAAATTAGATTTTCTGTTTCAGAGAGTTATACCTCATCAACCTTAAAATAGAGGTAGTGTTGTTACAAGAATATTGAAAAATTTGCTGTTTATTATAGGAACGCTGGGATCATAGAATCATAGAATCTTTGTGGTTGGAAAGGACGAAAGGAGGAAAAAAGATTGGAAAGGAGATCATCGAGTCCAACCATACACACACAAAAAACCCCCTACAAACTCTGCCACTAGAGCATGCCCTGAAGTGCCACATCTAGACGTTTCTTAAATACCTCTAGGGATGGTGACTCAACCACCTCCCTGGGCAGGCTGTTCCAGTGCCTGACCACTCTTTCAGTAAAGTAACTCTTCCTAATATCTAACCTAAACCTCCCCTGACGCAGCTTCAGACCATTTCCTCTGGTCCTGTCATTGTTCACTTGGGAGAAGAGGCCAACACCCACCTCTCTACCACCTCCTTTCAGGTAGTTGTAGAGGGCAATGAGGTCCCCCCTCAGCCTCCTCTTCTCCAAGCTAAACATGCCCAGCTCCCTCAGCCTCTCCTCATATGACCTGGTCTCCAGACCCCTCACCAGCCTGGTAGCTCTCCTCTGGACACGCTCCAGCACTTCTGTGTCCCTCTTGTACAGAGGGGCCCAGAACTGAACACAGCACTCGAGGTGTGGCCTCACCAGTGCCGAGTACAGAGGCACCATCACTTCCCTGCTCCTGCTGGCCACGCTATTCCTGATACAAGCCAGAATGCTGTTGGCCTTCTTGGCCACCTGGGCACGCTATTTGTGATACAAGCCAGAATCCTGTTGGCCTTCTTGGCCACCTGGGCACACTGCTGGCTCCTGTTAAGCTGGCCGTCCACCAGCACCCCCAGGTCCTTTTCTGCTGGGCAGCTTTCCAGCTACTCTTCCCCAAGCCTGTAGCGTTGCTTGGGGTTGTTGTGACCGAAATGCAGGACCCAGCATTTGGCCTTATTAAACCTCATACAGTTGGCCTTGGCCCATCGATCCAGCCTGTCCAGGTCCCTCTGTAGAGCCTTCCTACCCTCAAGCAGATCAACTCTCCCACCTAGTTTGGTGTTATCTGCAAACTTAGTGAGGGTGCACTCAATCCCCTCATCCAGATCATTTATAAAGATATTAAACAAAACTGGCCCCAAAACTGAGCCCTGAGGGACACCACTGGTGACTGGCCGCCAAGAAGATTTCACCCCATTGATCACAACTCTCTGGGCATGGCCATCCAGACAGTTTTTTACCCAGTGACGAGTACACTTGTCTATGCCATGATTCGCCAGCTTCTGCAGGAGAATGCTATGGGGGACGGTGTCAAAGGCCTTACCAAAGTCCAGATAGACAACGTCCACAGCCTTCCCCACATCCAGAAGGCAGGTCACATGGTCATAGAAAGAGATCAGGTTGGTTAAGCAGGACCTCCCTTTCCTAAACCCATGCTGGCTGGCCCTGACCCCTTGGCTGCCCTGCACTTGCCGTGAGAGCCCACTCAAGATGATCCTCTCCGTGATCTTTCCTGGTACCAAGGTCAGGCTGCCAGGCCTGTAGTTCCCCGCATTCTCCTTCTGACCCTTCTGGTAGATGGGCGTCACATTAGCCACCCTCCAGTCATCCGTCCATTCCACCATCCAGTCATTCCACCCTCCAGGATGTAAACATGGAAGTTTGATGATAGGCTTTGGCATGTTTATTTTCTTTTTACTCAAACAAAGCAAATGAAATTGTAGAAAAAAGTAAGTAGGTTTTTCCTATCTTTTCTTCTTTTCTTTTTCTCTTTAAAAAAGACTTGTTTGACAAAACCCACAGTGTTTCACAAAAACATTTGAACAGTAGAATCTAGTGTTTTAGTACTGTGGTCAGTTACTCAAATTGCATATATCTAATTGTGGAAAAAAAATTGCTTTTAAATATAAAAGATCCTATTTGAGCAATATTTGCATGATTTTTTAAATAGCCAGTATTTACTTGATTGGATTAATTTGACAGGCTACTGCAAAAAGGCAGTCCATCTGTAGGCAGAAAGTGATCGAATGAATATACGAACAGTAGTAGTTTTCTTTCATTTGTGGGTTTGAGGATGCAAAAATTATTTAAAAACTGGTTTCATTAATGCAACTATATGTTTTTTCTGGTGTATACATTTCTGAACTTCAAAATTTCTCATTTGAGGCAGCAAATGATACTGCGTCTTACAAGAAATTAACATGTCTGTGTTTTAGAAGAAAATGTTAGGTCGCTATGTCCTTGTAAACACAGAAAGAAACAAAAATAATGGTAACCATTCATCATGATAATGTCCTTTCTAATACCATTAAGAAATTCTTAAAACTTCTTCAATAGCTAAGCTCTCGAGTATTGCCCTTAATGAAATCCCTCAAAGTTGATCTCCAAAGTCATAGTAGGTCTAAGACATCAGACATATTAATTTTTAAGTATACCAGGGAGTCCAGCCCCTGGTTTGGGGGTGTCTGAGAGCTACACCTACAAATAAGTCTTGCAAAGAACTTCTTATTCATGTATAATGACCTTATACTTACACATGAGACTTAGTGATCTGTACAGAACAACAGCTACAACAAAAAGCTACCTGACTGCAACTTCCCCTTTCAGAGTCCCAATTATTCTAGCACATCCCTGGAGTTCTTCATTACCCTTGGGGAGTTAAAAATCTGTTTTGGCACCCTTTCCCCCTGGGCTGTTCTTTATTCATGTCACAGAATTCCTTCCTCGCTGAAAAACTATTCTGTGTTTAAAAAAGCAATTTGTAACATCCTTTTCGGCTGTCTGTTTGCATTTAGGATTTTTCATATTTCAGTCTCTCTGGTGGCAATTGGGATGGGATTTATTAAAAGGCTTGGGCACAGTCCTTCTGACCAAGGTAGATGTGGTGCAAGTTTATAGTGCCTTGCTCGTGCTTTTCAGAGTTGTTCCAGCTATTAAATAGTCCACACTGATCCATAAAATCATTAATATTATTTCTAAATAAACCAAACGGTAGCGTTTAAGTTTTTCTGCTAGAGCCATCAATATGCTGATAACAAGTTAAAAATGTAAGGTGTCTACGTTGTGTTTTTACAGGAGTTACGTAATTTTAACTGACACTTATTTTTTTCCCAAAGCTGAATCTTATTAGTAGCACAGACTACAATTTTTCAAATAATTAATAGGGTTTTATTTCCAAAATCCCTTTTGCATCCAGATGTATTCAGATTGCATATATTTAGAAGCATCATTACTATAAATGCTATCTAAACACTTAAATCTTGTCCTCAGGCCATTTCTGGTCTAAATAGAGGACACAAAGGGTAAAACTATATTTTACATACTACAATAATGCCTCCATTATTATTCCTTTGTGGGTAGGGAAATAAAAAGTTGAAAAATTAAGTGAGATTTTACGTACTTGTTTAAAGTCTTTTAAAATATTTCTTCTATTCCTGTATTAATTTTGTGTGATAGAACTCTAGGGAATTGAGGCATCAAATGCAAAGCACAAAAAATACTGTAGTCCCACAAATATTTCTGCTAACAGGCTGTCTATTTCTGAAAAATACTTGTATACCTTGTCATGTTAGAAGATGAAAGACCAGAGGCCAAAGGTAATAGAGAATCTTCTTATGGCTTAGGAATAATATGATTATTTGGAGTCTAATACACTAATAATTTTGAAAATAACAGAAAAATACAAGGAGTCTGAAAGAAAATTACTTATAATTGGCTTGTCTAGAACTAGCATAGTGAGATATTATTACACTAAAACTGCCAAATACCCTTACAAACTTGCAGCAAGAAAGACCAATTTTGTTTAGAACAGTGTAAATAAAACTAACACTTTCCAATCTTTACTCAGAGGATTTTACTTCATTATGACTACCCTAAGTTCCTTATCGATGAAGAGACACAGCTGACATTATGCAGAAGTAAATTAAATTTACTTGATCTTCATTGCTGGAGCATATTTGGAAACCCCAGACAGACAGAACTCGTAAGCAGAACATTAAGTTTTTGCTTGTTCGTGTCAGTATGCTGCCATACAGTCACTGTATACTTATAAAAGATAAAAAAAAACTTTTGATGTCTTGAAAATGATGACTGCCTGAGATTCTAGCTACTTAGATTATCTCAGAAAATGTCCTGTAAGCTGTACTGCAAAGTTGTACAGGCTGGCAACCTGAACCATAGTTCTAGTTTGCCATAAAGAAAAGGTTCTTCTAATGTCTTTCTGCATGTGTCAGGTTAGTATAAGCCTGGGCATCCTTAAAGCAAGAGTCTAGACGAAGAAATCCAGCCTAAAAATAACTCTGAGCAGGAATTTTTAATTAATCCATCTTTACTTAAAATTAACACTTTGAATGAACTAAATTAGTATTGTTAACTGAAGTTTGTTTTGACTCAGTCTTTTGTGCAGAATTATCCTATACACAATGAAGCATATATAGATGTTTATTGTAGCATTTTATTGTATTTCTCCCTCCTCAGGTATCATCTACTTTTCCTTAACAGTCACTCCTATTAATAAAATGGTGCCCCACAGAATATATTTCATCTGAACTGCCAGTCTATTAGCAAACTGGTAGCAATAGGATTCATCTTGATTCCCGCCCCCCCCCCATCTCCATATAAAAATCTTTATAACCCTTGCTGGAAAAGGAGAGACTTCAGAATGCAAACTTTCACAGGTGTTTGAGGGACTTCACAGCTGTGCTTTATTTCTTTGCCTTGTACTTTTGGTTGTAAAATGGGAGTGAGTTACCCTAGGTTTATCATAAGACTTTTAGCACCTTCTTTGTGTCTTGCCCTAACCCAGACTCTGCTCCTCTCTGTGTAATCACAGTGAGCAGGAATGTATTACAGCTTTAGATGGGTGACAGAGAGCATTATGCCTAATGCTGTCTCCTTCTTGGGCTAGTATGGAGTCACATGAGTCTCACCTGGATCGGCACTTACGTGAACAAGTATGACAGAAAGCATTCATGTCTGCTTGGTCCCCTCTTTAGTTTAGGCCTTCTGACGCAGGTCTGTCCTGATATTTAGGAAGGAAAACTTGTTCCCAGCTTGTGCGCAGTAGGCCGTAGCTGTGAGATGTTGTTAACTGAAGATTTTCTGATAGCCAAAATATTAGACAATTCCATCACAAGTGAAAATTTTCTTGCTATGCAGCTTGCACACTGAACAAGTAAAAGCCGTGGTCTAGGTGGCGGTCAGGACTCTGGCAGAGTGAATGAGTGTTTATTCACATGTGTGATTTGTCAGTGGCTTTTATTGTACTGGATGGTGTACTGGTATTGGAAAGAATCACGCAGTTTACTTCTCTTAGCATATTAGATAAACAACATATATATAATGCAGTATGTGAGCCATATGTATGCATGCTGTTTAGCTTTCCACATAACGTCACAAGCTATCATCCTCAATGTACACATGGATTTATTACTTATGAGCTTAATAAGCAGGCAAACAATAGTTTTACCTTGAAAAGCAGATTATATTTACTAAGAGTTGAGACTCTCCCCTGAGAAATAATCAGAAACACTGGAGCATTTCCGTTGGTTCCTTTTGAGGAAATGTTTTGAATGCTAGTGTGTAAGCCATGGAGGAAGGGTGTATTTCTCAATAATATTTCCCTTGGGATTGTTTTGGCTGAGGAAAAGAGCTTAAGCTGGTACTTCACATTTTTCTAGACAATGTTCAGAAATAGCTGCATAAAAGCTCATTTAATTATGGTATATGGAAATAGACTTCAAATAAGTGGTTAAAATGAGAGAAAGATAAAATCTTCTTTTGTAATTTAGACATCTGAGCAGCAATTTTTGCTCTCCTCAGTATAATATCCTGGTACTTAATCATCAAGAATAAATGCTATCATTCAACTATACTAATTTTTCTCCTTTAGTTTCTGCTTTTTGTTTTGTGTCACAACTGTGAAAATGTGTAAGAACAGCATTCCGGTTGGTGCTCAAAGTGATAATATATGTAATCTGTGGTTTGGGCAATTTATTTCCTAGTTCTAGGTCACCCAGTGATTTTGTGATCCTTAGTTCTGTATCAGCTGACCCCCTCGTGTCAAACCGTGCTAGCAGATGTTAAACGCTAGGCCTGTACTTAAGTGTTTTCCTCACTCTTTTTCTCAAGTATATCACCTTTAAGAGTGACACCTGTATTATTTTATCAATATTATAGTAGACGAAGAAAGTCATTGCAGAGAGAAAGGACATCTGATAATCTTAAGGTTGGACCATTCCTTAAAGGTTCTTTAAAATTGAACCAAAAATTTTACTTTACCACAATAATCTCTTAAGCATTTGTAATGTGGACATGGAACTGAGGTGATGAACTTTCTGTGGTGTAGCAGTTCTGGAGGAGGTGGACTGCTCCATTTTAGATCAAAGAAAGCTGCTTCTGTCTCTGTCAACATGTGCCTGGCTTACCTCTGAATTTTTTTTTTTTTACTTACTTCACCTAAACTAATATTTGACCTAGATTTGAGACATTTCTACAGTATACTGCAGTGCCTGATGGTCGTGAGAGAGTTTGGCTTGGTGAAACAAGACAAATGAAAACTAAGATGAGATATGATTTTCTCTATTTAAAATACTAAAATTGTAAATACCAGAGAAGAGAAAGAATTAAAAAATAGTAAAAACAACAACAAATACATCCAGACTGTAAATAAAAATACAAACTCCTTCAGAAGCAAATTCTGAAAAAAAGAAACATAAATTACTTCCAAGGTAAAGCACAATTAGTTTTTGAAACTATTACATCAAACAGTTATTTAGAAGAAAGCTAGACCCTATCACCCACAGTGCTTTTTCTCCAGTTTATGATGCTATTTGGACATACGAGGAGCTCTTAGACCAACTCAAACAGAAAAAGGAGGCCTACAGAGGGTGGAAGTAAGTACAGGTAGCCTTGGAGGAATACAGAGAAATTATCCGAGCACCCAGGGATCAGGTTAGGAAAGCTAAAGCCCTGTTAGGATTAAATCTATTCAGGGACATCAAGGACATCAGGAAAAGGTTCTTACAGGTATGTCAGTGATAAAAGGAAGACTAGGGGAAATGTGGGGGTTCTCCGGAAGGAAACGGGAGACCTGGTCACCTGGGACACGGACAAGGCTGAGGTAGTCAACGACTTTTTTGCCTCAGTCTTCACCGGCAAGTGCTCTAGCCACCCCACCCATGTCACAGAAGGCAAAGGCAGGGACTGACAGAATGAAGAACTGCCCACTGTAGGAGAAGACTAGGTTTGAGACCATCTGAGGAACCTGAAAGTGCACAAATGCATAGGACCTGATGAGATGCATCTGTGGTCCTGAGGGAACTGGTGGATGAAGTTGCGAAGCCACTATTTGAGAAGTTGTCCCAGTCCAGTGAAGTTCCTGCTGACTGAAAGAGAGGAAACGTAACCCCCGTTTTCAAAAAAGGAGAAAAAGAAGACTTGGGGAACTACAGGCAGATCAGTCTTACCTCTGTGCCCAGCAAGATCATGGAGCAGATCCTCCTGGAAACTATACTAAGGCACATGGAAAATAAGGAGCTGATGGGTAATAGCCAACATGGCTTCACTAAGGGCAAATAGATACTGACAAATTTGGTGGCCTTCTATGGCGGCATTCCAGCATTGGTGGATAAGGGAAGGGCAAGCGATGTCATCTACCTGGACTTGTGCAAAGCATTTGACACTGCCCTGCACGACACCCTGATCTCTAAGGGTTGGATGGATGGACCGCTTGGTGGATAAGAAAGGTCGCACTTAAAGAGTTGCGATCAATGGCTCAGTGTCCAAGTGAAGACCAGTGACAAGTGGCATTCCTCAGGGGTTGGTATTAGGACCGGCGCTGTTCAACATCTTTGTTTGTGACACAGACAGTGGGATTGAATAGACCCTCAGCAAGATGTGTGGTGTAATTGACACACTGGAGGCAAAGTATGCCATCCAGAGGGACCTGGACAGGCTTGAGAGGTGGACTTGTGCAAACCTCATGAAGTTCAACAAGGCCAAGTGCAAGGTCCCGCACATGGGTTGGGGCAATCCCAAGCACAAATACAGGCTGGGAGGAGAATGGATTGAGAGCAGCCCTGAGGAGAAGGACTTGGGGATGTTGGTTGGTGAGAAGCTCAACACGACCCAGTAATGTGTGCTTGCAGCCCAGAAAGGCAGCTCTATCCTGGGCTGCATCAGAAGAAGCATGGCCAGCAGGTCAAGGGAGGTGATTCTGCCCCTCTAGTCCGCTCTCGTGAGACCCACCCCAGAGTACTGCATCCAGCTCTGGGGCCCCCAACATAAGAAGGACATGGACCTGTTGGAGCAAGGCCAGAGGAGGGCCACAAAGATAACCAGAGGGCTGGAGCACCTCTCCTGTGAAGACAGGCTGAGAGAGTTGGGGTTGTTCAGCCTGGAGAAGAGAAGGCTCTGGGGAGACCTTATAGCAGCCTTCCAGTACTTCAAGGGGGCCTAAAGGAAAGATGGGGAGTGACTCTTTTTCAGGGAGACAGAACAAGGGATAATGGTTTTAAACTGCAAGAGGGTAGATTTAGACTAGATATTCAGAAGAAATTCTTTCCTGTGAGGGTGGTGAGGCACTGGAACAGGTTGCCCAGAGAAGCTGTGGATGCCCCATCCCTGGAAGTGTTCAAGGCCAGGCTGGATGGGGCTTTGAGTGACCTGGTCTAGTGGGAGGTGTCCCTGCCCATGGCAGGGGGGTTGGAACTAGGTGATCTTTAAGGTCCCTTCCAACCCAAACCATTGTATTATTCTAGTTAATAGATAGGTTATGACAACTTTAATATATGTAAACTTTATTTTTCAGCCTTGGAAATAACAAAAGAAATTTCTTATATGAAATGCTTTTGTTAGAAGTAGTTTTATTATTTCTAATGTCCCAGTTATATTATATTCCTGTTTACTAGGAAGTGTATATCATAAATATCAGACTTCAAACTCTATATTTGAATGTTTAACTGTAGTTACTTTGAACTTTATCTGGATTTATGGAAAATATTAGAATATAATGACATTTTTCTGGTGCTTTACTCTTGATACCAGTAATTTGTAATAAAATAATCTGTTTTTTAATGATAGTGCTGACTGCAGTGCAAATGTTTTAATTTTAAGCTCTGTCTTTAACTATGACAAATCTAATAGATAAGAATACAGTGGGAAATCACTATTAGACGCACTTTTTAAAAAATCTAAAATCTGTTTAGAAAGAAGTGAGAAAAAGTTGAGGAATGGGAATAGAGGATGAACTCAGTTCACAGGCTAATGCTAGTTAAGAGAATGAAGGAAAAAATAGGGATACAATCTTCTGCATGTATATAATATCATTCCAACCTTAATTTGGTGATTCATAAAATCTTTGAACTGTTGAGTGTTCTTTCACTGTTCTTCAGATAAATTTATTTCTTTTTAGAGTAAAATTTGAAACTCACTGAGAGAAATAAAATAAGCAGGAGTTTGAGATTTTCCCCTTTTCCTTAGTAGTCTATTAAATACATAACACTAGCTTTTGGTGTCCTAAAATAGAAAGTACTTCATGATGTGAGCTTCTCCAGCATCGACCACAAATGCTAATTTAAACATACTTTGTCCGAAGCTTGAAAGTGATGCCTCTTTCAATAAACCAATGCTTGAAATTCCACATGTAGTTGTATTATCTACAATTATCTAATTTGGGCCACAAGATCCACCCCTGAATACACTTTTAAAGTGGCTTTTATCTTATATTACCTTCTAGCTGGCATCTTATTCATTAAAATCTGTATCCTCATGGTTGCTCTTCTTCTGCAACTTGGGTTTGGTTTGGTGAGCTGGCCAGAATGCGAAATTCATAAAAATTTTGTGAACACGAAAATAATTCCTCCCTTCACGCAGGTACACAAAGGCAGGATAGGAAACAGTATGTTTCCCATCGACCCCTTCAGAATCCAAGGTCTTGAGGAGGTTCTCTAGCTAAAAGCAGGACTAACAGAGAAAAGAGAAATATCTGGGAAGTGCTAAGAGGCCTTCAGGATCAGAGCCTTAGAGGTAAACAATGTTATACTGAACATTCATCCTTAGACAAAATGTTTTAAGGTGGAGGAATCTTCCAGAATTTTTTCAAATTGGAAATGCCTTTTAAATAATTTTGATATCTTTTACAGATAAAGTTGAATAGCACATCCACTATGTATTCTTATTCATTCATTGGGTCCTGTCTCTCTGATTTTCCAAATCCACAAAAAAATAAGTTGCTTTATCTTGAAATTTTGTCACGGGTTGGAGAAGAAGGAAGAGAGAGTCTGTTGGTTGAATGCTTGTCTATGTTTTTAAATTGTGTTAAACACATCAAAAATATCATAAATATCAAATGGATTATGTATGGTTTTGCTTTTTTCTTTTCTTTCTGTCAAGCAGAAATAATAATGAATTCAAAGTATCAAGAGGGAGCAAGAAAAAGTGAGACAGCCCTGACAAAAAGTCATAGTTAATTTAGGATTTCTGGGGAAGGGGAGTTTACATGGTTGTCTGACTTGGTGCTACCAGTTTTCTTCTTTTCCTTTCCAAAATGGTTGTTCTACCATATCATGGTCATTTCCACATACATATATATCTAACGGAATATCTACCGATTTCTAAATTTGATTACTGACTTGTCCAAATTGACCTGTTTTAGCAGTATGGAAACACTTTTCAGATTTCTTTATTGTTTTCAGAACAGCAACTAAGACAGGCAGGCTTGATTTTAGCAGCAGTAGAAACTGGGAATTCCTGTGTACTCTCATGTCAGCTTTTCTATAGCCATTCACCAATCTGATTTTTCAGTGCTCAGTTTTACCTTAAAAGTTTTTAGACAAATAGTGTTTAATAGTACTAAATCTCATTCTGTATTAGGATGTATACTCTACTGCCTGGCCACATGCACCATAAGCCTGTGGTACGACCCACAGCACATGAACAGGAAAAAAAGTGTGTGCATGTATCAAATGCAACTCACATCTTCTAAATAGGCACGAGGCCTGGCAGTTTCTGAATTTCCCATCCCTGTCCATGTGCAAGTCTGCATATACTTTACAGCTGATGCAGGGAAAATAAACATGAGGTCGGAGCTCTGGCTACAGGAATAATTAACTCAGCCTGTTCCTGATGGCCCCTTTTCCAAACAACAGTTTAGCAAGATGCAAGCTCTATTAGTGGGTCTGATACTGGCTGCTCTTAGCAGTTGTCTTTTCCATGGCCTTCTCCAAGACGTAAAGTACATCTTTGCAACTTTCAAGATATTGCTGAGGCCGAGTATTGTGTTCCTTTTTCGTAGAATTCCATAGAATATATGTTACAGGAAGAAGAAGATGGACTACAAGAAGTTACCTGGAATTTATTCTCATCTTAATTCTGTAAACATTGCAAATCACTTAAGTTTCACTCTGCTGATTTATAGTGTCACTAAAATTCCTCAACAGAATTATTTTCCAGGAAATCATTGTTGGTCTTTTATTACTGTATATAATGTGTGTACTATAGGTATAATGTTTGACAAGAAAACTCATATTTCTAAATGCTTTGAGACTGATGGTGGGGTTAGGTTTTTTACCAGGTTAATTTAATGATTTTTTAAAATGAAGCTGACATATAATTTATACATAGTATGTCAGTAGCATACACTGTTTATGTACTGTAGCTATGTACCACTGGAGCAATTTCCATGATGCAGCGTTCTTTTGTGGCGGCTGAGCTCAGCAGCTGTTGTGTCTTTCCTGCTATATGATTTTTATTGGTTTAATTTTTTTTTGCCTCTTAGGATTTGATACCAGCATTTTGCCAATTTGCAAAGACTCCCTTGGCTGGATGTTTAACAGGCTTGATACAAACTATGACCTGTTGTTGGACCAGTCAGAACTTGGAAGCATTTACCTTGACAAGAATGAGCCATGCACCAGGGCGTTCTTCAATTCTTGTGACACATACAAGGACAGTTTGATATCTAACAATGAGTGGTGCTACTGCTTCCAAAGACAGCAAGGTAAAAGATGAGAACAACCTGCATATATATATGACTGACCTTTTTTTAATGTAAGAAGATTACAGTGAACTACAAGCTCTTAAATGCTGTACCATGAATTTGTGTTAAGGTTTTTGACTTATTTTGAATACCTAAAATGAAGTAAAAAACAAACAATCAAACAAACAAGCAACCCGGGCTAAATGGAAAGGCTTGCTAGAAATTCAAGGATTCTAAATGAAGTGCAAAACAGCGACTAATGCTTTTAGAGCAATATTGTTTCTCATGCCAGCTTCCAGTAAATATGCAGAGACCAAAATAAAGAACAAAATTACTTAAATTATTTCTTTCCCAATCTACTGCACCTACATTGTAAAATAAACTTTTTTATTGCTAAAGTAGGACATCTTAATGTTCCTTTTAGTGAGCCTATTAAAATAACTGAAGGAGCGTTATGGATAAAGTTATTTCCAGTCATCCAGGCCTAAAACCAGTTGGTTTTTACTACCTAGATGAACCTCTTGTTAATGTCCTGATGTGATTTGGTTAAACAAATAAACACAACCTATAAACATTATTTTCCTGAATATCATATAACAATTTTAGATCTAGGTGAGACATCACATAAATGATGTAATCAAACTAGTTGTAATGAATCAACTAATTTACTCATTAAATATTGGCTCAAGCTGGACAGAATTGCCCCTTCATTTTTCTTATGCTACTGAATTATATTAACGGTACCCTGAAGGCTAAGAGTCTGGGATTCAGCTTTCTGTGACGCTGATTCTCACCATTGCAGAATCCAACATTATCAAGCTTTTCTTCCCTTTTTTTACCAGTTTCCTCACTATCGTGACCACTGTGTTGTGATAAGGTGCTGATTTAAAACAGATCAGATAGATAGCTTTTGATACAGGGTGTTTGAGCATATAGTAAAAAAGATGTGTCCTCAACATTGAAAATGTTTTGGCAGTCCTTGCACATTAAAAATGCCCTCCATCCCTCCAAATTAACACTGTCAATAAAATCTGTATTCTCCTTCTTTTTTGAAGATGTAAGCAGAATAAAATGCTTATAGTCTTCTTTTATCACATCTTATTATTAGCTTTTGCACAACTGAGTCCTAACTTCCTAGTGTATTAGTGACCCACTCATTCTCTATTCAAAATTTGCAGTGTTATGCTAAACCTTGTGGTATGTTTGTGTCTGGTTATGTTTTACTTGACTGAACAATCTAAACAAGACCTTTAACTAGACCTCTGCTATTATTAGCAAAGAAATGACTAGATGATAGAAAAATTCAGCAGCTTCTTTCTGATGTTTACTGAAGTAAGTTGATATAAACAGAATGCTTCAGGCCATGTAGACAGCTCTCTGTATTCATTGAGCTTAGTAGATGCTTTCTGGGCAGATCTACAGTTTTACAGCATTGCTGCTGATTAACGGTCTTCAAAGTGAATACAAAATTTAGTCAACAATACGTATCATACTGGGATAGAAATTCCATTGTGCTTTTTTAAAATGCATAATATTTGCTTGAGTCATTATCTGAGAAGCCCTCTTGCTCTTTGATTTTAGCTTCACAGTTCAAGACTGTCAGAATCAGACAAGTGCTTGCAACTATTCTTCGTTCTTTCTTTCTACTTGAGGTCTGTCATGATGCATTGCAGTACACTAGGCCCATTACTGCACATTATTTAGAACTTTTAGTCAATATAAGCAACTTCTTATGAATACTTAAGTCAGATCTTTCTTGCTCAGAAAAAGATCTTCCTGTAGTAGCTGTCCCACCTTGACTAATGCTTAAACACTTATGTATGGCTTAGTGGTGCCTATTGCATTTTTATTCTTGGCCTTATTCTGCTTTAAGTGTTTTTTAGTATTTCTGAGATACATCCAAGACACTATAATGCATTTCTGCAGTCCTCCAAAATCTGCACTTTGACAGTGCTCTTTGCAAGTCTTCCTGTACGCTTTGGTCACTATTGCCCTCTAGTTTCAACTGCGGTTCGTGCAAGTGCTTCAGTGCCCATCATCACAACTTATTTTCTTAGTTGTTTGATGCTAGCTTAACACTTTAGTGCTTATCTAAATGCTGAGGCACTTGCATTGTCGGCCTTTCTATAGGTTGACTTTCTTTCTGCTAGTACTTCATCATTATTACGGCCTTGTTTCTGTTGCATCACTGCTTCAGAGTAGGACAGTACCCAATTTTGCTGGAAATATTAATGCTTAGCACCTAAGTATTTCTTTACTGCAGGCTTCTGCATGGATCTATTAGTCCAGCACTTCTCTAGATGCCTTTTTCTTACAGGCTTTTCTGTTTGTCAAAGCTGGAAGACATATTTATGACTTTAAAATTAGGCCATCTTACAGAAGAATAATAATTATTGTGGTTCATATTTCTTACATCAGTCTTTTCAGATTGCAGGACTTCAAATATGTTGATAGATGGTTCTAAAGGAAGGTGTAACATGCCTTAACATGTAATTGAGATCCCCAGAAAGATTTCTTTTTTCAAAGTTCAGTATTGATACTTCAAATCCCTGAAGTTCAAGCCTCGGTTGTCCAAGAACAGTTATAATACTTGGCCCCAAGCACAGGCAAGGCACAACATGGCAGCCAAATCTGCAGTGGACCATATGCCAGAAGCTAAGGGCTCTGCCAAATATTATCAACTTGAGAGATGGAAAATCACTGTTTTGTAATTGAATAAGATGGAGAATCTGTGAAAGCTGGAGGCTTACTGTATGGGTAGCAGCTCCTTGAGACATGTCTGTTAAAAATCGTAGACATTCTTCGTCACATCTACCAGTCTTATTCCCATTGCTCTGTTAACAAGCCCCTTTTTGGTAAATCAAAGCCTAATTGTACTAGCCTTGCAGCACCTGAATATTGATGTCTCGAGGGCCATGGGATACTCTGGTGTACATCAGTACCTTGAGCACTGAAGAATTGTGGATGGCTGCTGTTAAGTTGTTCATGAATCGCTCAACAATGCAGTCACATTGTCAGAAAGACACTTCCTGACACATCTGTGGAAGTAGATCAAGGGTGAAGACCATTAGGTCTCTTGTTTGTATTCAGATTATCAGAAAGACTAATGTCAGATTCATTTCTATTTCAAAGGAAGCCACCACACTGATTTTTGTAAAGAATTTTTTTCTCCTTGGCTCAAGACTCACAAAAGTTGTCCAATAACACTGCTTTTCTTTTTATTGAAATAAGTTCAGAAATCTAAAAGAAAGTTTTACAAACTCAGGAACTAACTGGAAAATAAAGAGGGAAGCATTATGATTTGGGGAGAGAGGAAAAAGGATATGCTGTGGGCCAAAAGGAATTGGTTGAACTTCTAGCCTGCCATTCTCTTTGACAGTTTTAAGCACCAGAGTGATTTAGTATTGTTAAGAGGTTTTGCTGCTTTTATCCTGAGAAGCAAAGCTTAATTGTGAATCTTGAAGACCTAGCTTCTGAGAAGAAGAGAGTTTTGGGTAAGTAACTTTCTCATATTGCCTTGTTACTTTAGGTTAATAGTATTCCTTTTTGCAATTGCACCACCAAAGATTTATAGCTGTAAATGAAGGTAACTTTTTCTAGACATAATCCATCATTTTTAAATTTCCACATGTTAGTGCTCATGTCTGTAGCTCTGTGTTTCTGATTTAGGGTTTTTTTCCCATAGAACAAAATACATGTATTTTTCCTATTTGACTAGTTCTTCTCCTTCAGCATATTTCCCATCTTCTTGGAAAGATAGAACAGAACAGAATCATTTAGGTTGGAAAGGACCTTTAAGATCATGGTCTCCAACCATTAATCTAACACTGCTAAGTCCCCTGCAATCCTAGATCCTTCTAGCCTGTGGTACTTATGAGCATAAATCACTAATATTTTTTATATTACCAATTAATTAGAAATACCTTTGGTTTAAGAAATAATTGATCTTCAGAATATTGTATAATTTAAAGCTTAACTCTTTAAATATCAGGAAAGACAGAAACCTTAGTTTTGTAAGGTAATGAACATCTTTGGCATAATAGTGAGGATAATCATCATCAAAGCACTTCTTATAACAAGAAATGTAAATCTTTATATAGCCTCAGCAAATACTTGAAGACTAAATACTTAAAACCCAATAGCCACCCAATGATGTCAAGTCCCAGTGATTTTCAAGAGCACACACAGAAAATTGCTTGATTGTCTGGAAAGTCATCTCTTGAAAATTTGTTCTGGCACTAAGACTCCTGTGAACAGTATTTTAAGAGTAGAACCTCCTTTTAAGGCTTCACTTTAAAAAGAATCATAGATTTAGTTTGCGAACGTGCCCCACCAGAGCCGAGGTCACTCTAAATGTTTATAAGCTTGTTTAAATGTATGGGACAGGTAAATAGCATTTAAAATGTAAAGCCAAGAGAAATTAAGAGCCTGCTGTCAGTAAGAGGTTATTATTGTCTTACAGATTCTATTTACTTTGTTAGATAAGAGCTCGTGAATAATACCAAAAGCCTATTGGTATATCTAGACTGTGCCAGGCACGAGACGCTGTGTTACCAGAAATACATGTTTGATCACCAGTTCATCTAGGCATTTGTCACCAGAGTTTGAGCATTTCCACAAGAAAGACACCTCCATGTATTATAATGTGTTCTTGCTGTTCCTGCACTCCTTTGTACATCTCGTGCGGCTCTCAGCTGGCTAAAGGGTGAGCACTCTTGTTTTCCTTTAGGAGGAATTCAAGAATGGCACTTGGACTGTCACCACTCAAGTGATTTTTTTTTTTGCCTACCCGTTGCCCTAAACAATGACTGGATTCTGGTCTAAGTGTGTGCTTCATCAGTAAGCTAGGCCAGTCTTGCTCATCTTTAAACTAGCTCAGAAGATTTTTTTCTGTTTGCATGGAAAAAAAGGAGTTTCACTATATTTCAGAAGGGAGCCTTGAGTTAATTGCATGGCAAAGATGTATTCTAAATAATTAGTCTGCTAAAATGGAAAATGCATTTAATATTCATAGAATGTGAGATTTTAGTGAGAAGTTATCAGAATATGGTCTGGGAACGGTATAAGCTAAAGACATATGCGAGTAAACTCAGTAATACTACAGCGGACTCAGAATGCGAAATGCATTTGTGCTAATAGTCTAATGCGGTACGCAATATCAGTGTTCAGAGATTAGTACTTTGCTGTCTTTGATTCTTTCACTTATTCAACAGTATCATATATGCGTTTGCGTATTATTTCCTTCCCATTCATGGGGCCTACTGTGACTTCCTTTCATAGACAATAGAAAATGAAATGATTCTGCCTCTTACAGCCATCTAAAGTTTGGCCACTGTTTTTAACATAGTTTGCTGAACATGGGGCTTTGTGCCCATAAGATTCAGTCTTGAACTGTTGCAACAGAATCACAGTCTTGCAGACTTCAGTGGAGAAAATTCTTATTTTCTTAGTGTGGTATGTGAAATACAAAACTTGAACATGACCTCTAACAAGGACAAAAGAGGAAGAGTTAAAAGAGCCATTTTGTTTCTAACCAATACATGAGGCAAGCTTCACAGTCACACTCTGATTTCTGTAGACTGATGAAACAGGGGGTGATAGAGTTACTATTTTGGTCTAGCATTCCGTGATTCTCCAGACTAGTGACTATAGATGCTTACTTCCAGCTGGGTTAATTGGGAGTGGCATTCGGCACAAATCCATGGTGGTGCTCTAATTCGTAATTCTGGAGCTGTAGCAAGGTGCAGTAGTTCTTTTATTTTGGAGCTTAGAACATGACTACTACTGCAGGATGCTTGTGTTTCTTAAGATCAGTAGTTAGAGTGACCTTAGAACATAGCAAACTACGAAAACTTAGTCATACACTTTCTTTCCTAGATACAGTGTAATCTGTTTAACATTTTTTATGTCATTTTAGACCCACCTTGCCAGACAGAACTCAGCAACATTCAGAAGCAGCAAGGAGGAAAGAAGCTCCTAGGTGAGCCATAGATCATTCTTGTGAAGGTTTTATTGCTTACATAAATAACCCTAGTGAAACAGCAACATAAAATCAATATTAATCCAACAAAGATAGACCACAGTAAATTCCAGCAACAAAATTTATGAAATTTTTGAAAGCTATTAAACTTAGTTTTATTACCTTACCAACCAAAAGATATTATATTTATTTTATTACCCTAATAGAAGTTACGTTTTTACAGTTATAGAGGGGACAGTCTAAGTCACACCTAAATTAGTATCTCTGCTGATCCTTTACTTGTAATATTCTATAAGTAATTGAAATCTTTGTTGTGAATCAGTTTATAATGTATCAATACTACTGAAATGTAAAATCTTCATTTTACCGTAAGCCACTATATAAAAGCTGCAATAAAAGGCTTGGCCCAAAGCAGTCAAAACTGTTACTTCTGCTAAGGATGGTTTCTAACAATAACTATACGCTTCAAAATATTTTCATATGAATGTTTTGTTCATTGCGGTTTGTCTGCATTTTATGTTTCTTTCAAAAAGTCTCCATTAGTTCCAAATGAAAAACAGTGGATTATTCAGCCTTAGACAAGTCACTTCCTCACCAAATAAGTCCCTGAGTGTGTCTCGTGTACTCTAGGTGGGGAATCCTTTTGGCTTAGAGCCTAATTGGCCTAGGTATTTTGCATGTAAATGCAAATGTAACATTAGCTGTTGGTAAAATTGGTGTGTTACACTGCATTTGTCTTCTGTGGTAAGGTAACTAAATATTAGTAGGTAACTAAACGGACTGTAAAACATACATCAAATAAAAATAGCTCCTAAGCCTTGTAGCAGATTGTTAGTCCAGGAAGCCTGGCCCTTATTAGAGTTGTTTGTATTCCACAGATTATAGAACATCCGATACAGGGTTGGGTGATACATTTGAGCCTTTTCCCCAGAATACAGTGAAGATCTCGACTGAGACGTTCAGGGAGTAAGGAATATGCATCACAGGATCAATGGAAAACTTAAGGGAAGATTGTTCACTTGATTTCTTGAAATCAGTCCAAGACTGATAGGTGTTATTTTCCCTCCCACATTTGATACATTCAGTCACTTTCTGCTTAACTTAATTTAGTAGTAGTAAACTAGTCAGTGTAGAGTCTGGAGTGAGGAAACAGCAAAAGATAGTTAATTTCTGCTGTAAGTGTGACATTGGCCAAGAGGTGGGTTTTAATATTCTTATTCAATATTTATATATCACAGGGCAGTACATCCCCTTATGTGATGAAGATGGGTATTACAAACCAAGTCAGTGCCATGGGGGCATAGGGCAGTGCTGGTGTGTTGACAGATACGGTAACGAGGTAACAGGATCCAGAACAAACGGTGCGGCAGAATGCGGTAAGTTAAGAGCCCTTTACGGCATTTGGTTCAGAGGTGTTATGCCCTTTGATTACCAACCAAATTAAATTTCTTCAGTAAGAATAGATGTGGGGCCCAACTACATGGATTTTGAAACAAAAAAACCCAAATTATAATTTGTTATTACTTCGTTATTTTTTGCAACTTCTATCACTGTGTCAGGTATTAATAGACCTCATATATGTGCTTGGCATAGTGTATATAAACCTACGGAAAATTAATTATCTAGAGCAGCATTAGACAAGCCCCAAACTGCTTGATGAAATCCCTTTGGGTAATCAACATGCTAGTGAATTCATTTTTACATTTTTTTCAGTTTATGTTTGAGGGAATTGCCAGAAGTTCCTAGCACGCGAAATCTTGCCTTATTTTTCCCTGCCCTGCAGCACTGTGCAACTTCGTCCAAGAATTCCCATGTCACCTTTATTTGATGTCCCAAATATAAAAAAATGGCAATAAAGCGTTTTCCTTTTATTTAAAAAAAAAGTCTTACATTACTCCTTTCCGCTTCTTTTGCAACAAAATAACATACATAGCCTGAAACAAAGGGTAAATTTAACACAGTATTCGACATACAGGCTCAGACCTATTGTCCATCTAAACCAGGATCCTTCTAGAAAAATGGACAGTTCTAGATAGTTCAAGGTAGTATGTAAGAACTGAACAATAGACAGTCTGTCTTATCAGTAGTCCTTATTGCCATCTGTAAATCTCTTTCAGTTGTTACTGGCACTCATTATAGTTCTGTAAATCCATAAAATTTGTCTCCTTTTGGTACCATGGAGAAATTCATCCCTACGGAAGTGGTTTTCTTTTAAGACAAAAGAATTTTCATATTATTTATGTTTTAAAATAAACATAGTAAAAATAATGTTTAAAATAAGTAACTGTCCTGAAACTAAATATTCTGGTGTGCCTTTTGTATGCTTATGTATATTATACGATAAATATGTAGTGTATCTTGTATGTCATTTCTATAAGTATCATATCTTTTTAGCTATCGATTTAGAGACTTCAGGTGATTTTGCCTCTGGTGATTTCCGTGAATGGAGGGATGATGAAGATGACGAAGATGAAATAATGAATGATGAAGACGAAATTGAAGATGATGATGAAGACGAAGGAGATGATGATGTTGATGATGACGATGATCATGATGGATATATTTGATGATATTAGGGGGTCCATGAATTGTACCTTTCTAAAATTCACAAGATGACATTTCATAAAATCCCTTTGCTCTCCAAGATCAAAAGGATTCTAACAAACATGTATATTTTGTATGATTATTTCAAACATTGCAGCTGGAGTCATAGACTTTTTTTGTTTAAATAAGAATAATTATATTATGTGCTTTTGAGTTTTTAAATGCCTTTGCGCTGAAGAAAACACATTGGAAGTCTAGCCTGAAGAAAGAAATGTTATGTGCTACTGAAAATATAAATGTGCAAAACACACTATAAAGACAACCATTCTCTTTAAAACTCCAGTGAAAAGATATTTGCCCTTACTTGGAACTGTGCATGTCCTCTTCAGAACACATACTGTAACTTAACTTCAGTTCTGTCAGTGTTTTAGGCCCTGCAGGCTTTGCGAATTGTCCATTTAATAAATCAAAAATGTATTACAGTAGAAAAACATTGGTGCACAAGTAGCATCTCACCAGCCTTTAATTAACCAAAGGTATGGAGAAAAATTATCAGGAGGGAAAAATAAAGCAAAGTCCTCCTTTGTGTTTGCATTTGTAGTTATGTTTTTTATTAGGAAATGGCTAGGTTATTGAAAGGATTTTTCAAAAGCAGTAGCATGGACAAGCACCATTTCTGTAATTCTAAAGTTTTCTTGTCCTTCCTTAATTTTTTTTCTTCTTTTATGTCAAGGTCATATAGGCTTTATCATTATTTACTCAAACATTGCTTCACCCTTTCTTGTTTCGCGGTATTTCTCTCTAATCAGATTAGTGTAAAATGTTTTACATGGGGAAAAAATTTGCTGAAAATTATATTACCTTTATACATGACTGTACTTCAGAGTATTGGCACTTACCCCAAGGTAGTTCAATGTATAATGTTACTTTTTATTTTCTTAATTCAGGAAATAGTTTTGCATCTTTATCTTAATTCATGTTGTTTTTCGTTCCTAGTGCAGAAATTTAGAGAACGTATTGTAAAGGTGCCTTGCAAAATAGAAATAGAGAGGTTTTAGCATGCATACCAGTATAGGATGTTAGGCAATAGCTAAGCACACCCAATTACCAAATTAATACCAGTATAGGTACTGCTGCTGGAATGAAGAAAATGGGTTATTTTGATTTTTTTCCTATTGTTATGTAATTACCATGTGGACTAGATTATAATTACTGTGTAGAGTAGCAGTTAAGATTTGACTGTAGAGAAAATTACTTTAATCACTGTATTTATGTTAGCATGTTAATTAATTGTGTAGACATTTTGGGACTCCACCACCTTCATTCATATTATATTGATTGCTTTCTGTCCACAATAAAATTGACGTGACCTGTGTAATGGAATACTACAGGTTGTATGATTTCAAAATTGGGTCACTGGTTTCCCATTGTTACTTAAAAGGAAAATCAGTTTCTTATTTTAATTAATTTCTACACATTAAATAAGAAATTTAATGTTTATCCTATGTAATATTGAAAAGTATAATGCATTTTCTTTTTTACTGTTTCTGTATAGTTTGCAAAATAAAGACCCTTGTAACCAACCTTTGGCCAGTATAGCCCATCATTTTGACTTTTTGCATAGTTTGAAATTTTGAAACAGGAAGAATTCATGTTTCAGATACATTTCACCTATTAAAATATGTATTTATTTGTATAAAGCCATTTATTAATGTTTTATTTCCAGTAAAAAATTTTTGACTAAGGCAAAACCCATAGGGAGCTTTTATTTTTCTGTATTTTTCTTGAATTTTCTATAGCTTTGTTATGTACTTCTATGACATTGTCTTCATTACATAGTAAAGAAAGAGAGAAATATTTCTTTTCAAACTCTGTCATAATTTGTGGGGCATAGTTGTATTATTTTCTTAAATAAAAGTAGTTAAGAGTTTACCGTTCCAATATAGTGGGATTTTATCAGAGAACAGTTTCTTATGGCTGAAATTAACTGATATATAAATTGATTTTAAATAAAGAAGCTAAAGAAAAAATGTTGTCATTATTGGCTGATGTAACAAGTACTGTTGTGGGGTTGGTTTTTTTCTGATGTGACAAATGTTCACTGGGTGACAAACTAAAAACGGATTTCATTAAAACTTGTGATATTAGGAGAATCAAAGTATGGAAAGAGAATTCGTAATGTGTTTAGCCTAATGGGATTTACAGTGTGAAGACTACTCTAAAATGAACTGTCATGCAGAACAGAACAAAAGAAGTTTATATTCTTTCTTCCCTGAAAATTCCCTACTGAACTGGAAGAGGAGGGAATATGCATGGATTTTAGTCCCCGAGTATCAAAGCTACCTATCATAAAGTCAGAAGCAAGTCAAGATGGCTAAATTTACTACAGAACAGCTACAGGGGAGATTCAGGGTCATTTTGGAGAATTTTTGTTGTCCAAAACTAAAACAGCAACAGCAAGCACTTGTATTGTTTCTCCTTCATGGAGAAAAGCCAGAGAAGAGATTGATAGTCTGAAAACTTTCTTTTGAAAACATCCTTCCTTTTCTAAGAATACAGGTAAATTTGTCTATGGATTAATATTATGGTGTTGATTGGCTTTCGTGATACCAAATGAACTGGAAACTACTTCAGTGGAGCATTGAAGAAATGCATGAAATCAGGAGCAGGTAGAACAAATAAAGGCAAAGGCTGATAATATAAAATCCCTAAATAACTAAACCGTTCAGAATCTTTTTCCTTCTTTCCATCATAGCCAAAAATTTGCACAGAGGTATGCCCTCATGAGCAGAGTCAGGCAGAAAGCAGTAGGGAGGCCTTCAATTTAAAACTTCATTATTTTTACAGTATGCTGTCATTTGTTGTTTTTTCTTGATCGTGTAATTGTGCACATGTATATGTACTCAGAAATATGCAAAGATACTGATATAAATTTGGAGATTTTCAGACACAGTGATTAATCCTTGTGTTCTTCTGAGGATGTGTGGAATTATAGTTCTCAGATTCATTGAGAAGTAAAGAATACTGAGTTCAATGAAATCAATTATTATATAGTTTTCAAAGGGAATATTTCAGGTCAAGCCACATAGATAGATTAAAAGCAAATGAATTAGTGTCATTAGTTTGCTTGTACAAAAATTGTATTATTGTGCAAGACTGAGAAACATGGACCATAATGATAGTAGGGAAATTTTTACTTGTTTTGTGTACATGGACAAGATCTGGATTTCATATATTATTATTAAAGAATCCAGTGCCCAGGTGGAGTAATAAAAGTTTATCAGAAAGTGGATTAATTTTATGTTTCATAGGAAATTTAAAAAAACCCTGTATTTACAGGATTTCTTCATTAGAACGGTGTATATATTTCTAATTATTAAAAGCTTTTTGAAATTGGATTTAAATAGAGCTGTGGCAGCACAAATGTATTTGAAATACTGTAATCTTTTTTCCAGTTTTTCCACTAATTAAATATTTTAGTAGCAAATCATCCACGATTTTATTTCAGCTAGTTCAGTGGACACTTAAGTAGTTTGTCACCAAGTTTCTGTTTGAAGAAACAGATCGGGATAAACATGAAGAACAATATAATGGATTGGAAGAATCTCCAACTTAACCAGTTATCACTGGGTAAGTAATTAAAATATCAAAAGTTTTAAAAAACCCAACCTGCTCCTGAGGGCAAGTGCCATATTGGACATGCTGAAGTAATAGGGTGACCCTTTGTCACGAGTAGATCTCCGCTAATACAGTGTCATTGTGCGGCATGGGTGCAGTTTGCTCGCTTGTTGGTCATTCAGTAAAATGGCAATAGAAATGACTCTTCGAAGTTAAGAAACCAGAGCAAGAATGGGAAACTGAGTTGCCTAGCCTAAAAGATGCCACTTCCGCTTGAATTTTTTGTTGTGTTTCAGGTGATAATTGAACCAAAACCTGAAAAGGAGACTACTGCACAATATCTGTCCTCTTGCAGGTGAGTTTTACAAGTGAAATGTGCGTGCCTATTTTTGAGAAGAATCTCCATGCTACAACTTTAGTAATAACACAGAACTTATTACATCTCTTCACCAGCTTTTCACATGACCCCCCAGAAAAATTTGATTAAAACTTCAGACAAGGGTACCCACAAAACTCGTGCTTGTGCCTATAACCATTTTTGCCAAGAGGTTTGAAATTTATCAGTTAAAATCAAGATGGACAGAGAGGTGCGCTCTTGTCCCTCTCTGCCCGTAGCATTCACAGCTGCTTTGTAAACTTGTAGAGCATTCTGCAGTCTGAATACATAGCCCTCCAACTAGGGCTCTTACACTGCTCATCAGGCAAGCACTATTTTAAAAGAGCTGGCAATAGCCAGCACAAGGCACTGAGGGTGTGCTCTGTAAGTCTTGCTATTAAGTTCAGATACCCGTTCTTAGGAAGACTCTCAAATTCTTTTCCCTTCTCATAGTGTGTTTACCTCACATACAACATGTTTTGGTGACATGAAGTTATCCACTGAACTTCAGTCCCTGTGAAGAAGAGGAGATTGGATCTCTCCTACTGTAGCTGTAATGCTTCCGATTGAGTTTGATTGATTGAAGTGTCTAGAGCACAAGTCTTATGAGGAGCCGCTGAGGGAATTCAGGTTCTTTAGCCTGGAGAAAAGGAGGCTGAGGGGAGACCCTATTGCTCTCTACAACTACCTGAAAGGAGGTTGTAGCGAGGTGGGCGTTGGTGTCTTCTCTCAAGTAACAAGTGATAGGACAAGAAGAAACAGCCTCAAGTTGTGCCAGGGGAGGTTTAGGTTGGATATTAGGAAAAAATTCTTCACTGAAAGGACTGTCAAGCATTGGATGGTGGTTGAATCACCATCCCTGGAGGTATTTAAAAGATGTGTAGATGCAGTGCTGAGGGACATGGTTTAGTGGTGGACTTGGCAGTGTTAGGTTTATGGTTGGACTTGATGATCTTAAAGGTCTTTTCCAACTTAAATGGTTCTATGATTCTATTCTATGATTCCCATGTGCCTGAGGGGGCTGGAGAGCCACACCAAGTTTTACCAAGTTTGGGGTGTTAGAAAAGTGTAGTGATTAACAAAATACTTTATTGATTTTGTTTGAAAGCTAGCAAAGATTACTCAGGTTTTCTCTCTTTCAAAAAAGCCCTAGCAATAGCAATCTATAGTAAGAGTCCAATTTTGCGTGCATAATGCTGTGATTCTTTTTCCTTATTTCTCAAGAGTAATGCAGTTACTTGAAAGGATACTGTAATTCAAAATCAATTGGTTTTGAGCATTATGCAAAACTTCTTCGGGGCTTGCTCAGTTTTACTAAAATTCTGTATGTTCTATTGTGCTGCAATAGCATTAAGGAACTGAAACGTGCTTTAATTCAAAATCCGTTCTGTGAAGGTTTTATCTATTTTCTGGTGTAAACTTTCATTCTTGAAGAAAACAAAACCTAGAGATAATTTTAAAGATGTCACCAGTATAAATCCAAGGCAGATCCCCCAAAGTAAAAAATTTCTGTAAGAACATGCTTGGTTCATGAGGCATACATTTTAAAATTGAGGTTGAAATGGTTAAAAACTATCTTAAGAATTCTTACTGCTCTAACATCCGTGGCAGCTACCTGAGAAGTACAGTTGTATCTATATGGAAGTTTATGTATTTATTTTGTTTTGGGATGTTTTCGTGTTTCCTGAGTGTGATGAAAAGATTTGTGCAAAGCTAATGTCTCTGGACTCTGTCTTCATTGTAATTAATTGTGACTAAATGGATGTCACAAGTTTATACGTTAGTGTAACTCAAATGAGAGGATACACACTGTGAAATGATACTGTAACAGCACAATATGATGATACCAGTCCATGTTTCTTCATGTGTAGGTGAACTTGTTTCCCTCAATTCCCGCCATATGCTCAGAAATGTAGACTAGTTTCCAATGTAAGGAGGAAATCAAATGCTGACTGGGGCTGCTTCCTTCAGCAGTAAGAGCTCTAGCATCTGTCCCTAGAAATCTTGCCAGGACATAGGAAGGAGGCTCATTTGAAAGCACAGCAGCTTAAAATGCATGGTTTAAATAAGACTGATCACTCAATAATTCTGTAGAGAAAATGTAACAACAGTTTTAATTCATGCCATGAAAATGTACTTGAATATAATCTTTGCTCGTGGGAAGACAATTTTATTAGTTAAAAAAAAAAAACAAAAGGGAAGAAAGAAAAATAAAATAATGCTGTAAGTAAGGCAAGCTCAAAGGAGTGGAAGGGAGGGGAAAAATTAGAATGAGACAGTGTTGGGGCAGCATCTATGTATTTGAATAGCTGACCGATCCTATCACTGAATAAAAAAGTGTGAGAATTCCAAGATCATTGCTCCTGCTTCTCTTTCTTTTTCTTTCTTTTTCTTCAACAACAGGGATAAAGTTGCATAAAATTCCTGCTGGACAGGAATAGACCTTTTTATTTCTACAAGCAGACGGGAACCGTGCCGTGCAGCCCCCATCTGCTTTGACATAACAGAGTGAACGTCGCTGTCATGAGCAGCGCGGGGTCTCAGAAACCTCTACTGGCTGGCACGTCTCATCTCTCTTATCCTTCTCTGTGCTCCTATGCAGCTGATGTAGTTATGTTGAGACCTGACCTCAGAGGGGTCAGCTCTGCCACAGAGTAAAGATTTGCTGAGGGGGAATTGCATAAGCCTGAGGGCTTTCTGGTAGCGCTGCGGCTGCTGCTGCCTGCCCAAGCGTCATGGAAGAAAGGGAAAGATTTTTCTCTTTTTGCATAGTGAGGTTATGCAAACTGGATAGTCCCACGACAGTGGCCTCTCTGGGCTCTCTACTTTATCTTCACAAAAGACATTTGCTCTGTCAGGTGTGTCAACTTCCCATTTCTCCTGGCTGGACTATAAGCACAGAATAGCTAGCTGCTTTTCCCTATCGTTTTATCTGTCTCAAAAAGAAAGAAACATTGTGCCTGTGAGCTTTCTTTCTAATTTTTCTTGTTAACTTAACTTATAAAGTGTTCTTGGTCACACTATTGTTAGAAATATAAAGAAATGATAGCAAAGGGGAGAAAAACCAAGGCAGAAATTTAAAAAATAGCAAACTACCAAGGCAGAGATCTGAAAAATAGTCACCTAGTGAGAGTGAGAATGCCCCACGCCGCTGTTGCCCCCCACCTCGTTTTTTTCTAAAGGCTGTGTTAGTCTTGTGATCTTTATCTGTATCCTTCTGTAGCCAATGCTTTATCCCATATTTCTGGGATTATACCTGCTCATGAAGCAAATATCTGTAAATTGCCAAAGCTACGTTTTTCACATGGGGAGAGATTCCAGTCACTCTCCCTTGGGATGGAAGAAATGATACTGCAGTATATTTACACAAAAAAAGTCACAAGTTGCAATTTTCCATTGGTATAGCATCTTTTTGTCATAAAATTGCTTAAAAAAAAAAAATCACGTCTTGGGAGTTATGCATTGTAATTGCTGTCTAAAACCTAATTATACCTTCTTTTTTTTTTTTTTTTTTCACTTTAAGAATGCTGACTTTAGAGTATGTCAGGTACTTTGCTTAGAAAGCAGTGGCTTCCAATTCTTTAGTTGAATCCAGGAAGCAAAAATGTTGATTTTTGAAAGGATCATAGAATGGTTTGGGTTGGAAGGGACCTTTAAAACTCATCTAGTCCAAGCCCTTTGCAATCAGCAGGGACATCTTCAGTTAGATCAGGTTGCTAAGACCCCTGTCCAGACTGACCTTGAATGTTTCCAGGGATGGGGTGTCCACAATTTCTCTGTGCAACCTGTGCTAGTGTTTCACCACTCTCATTATGAAAAATTTCCTTATAGCTAGTCTGGATCTACCCTCTTTTAGTTTAAAACCATTGTCCCTGGTCTTATCACAACAGGCCCTACTAAAAAGTCTGTCCCCATCTTTCTTATAGCCCCCTTTAAGTATTGAAAGACTGCAGTAAGATCTCCCCGGAGCCTTCTCTTCTCCAGGCTGAACAACCCCAACTCTCTCAGTTTGTCCTCATAGGAGAGGTGTACCAGCCCTCTGATCATTCTTGTGGCACTCCTCTGGACCTGCTCCAACAGGTGCATGTCCAGCTTTTCATCTACCAGTACCCCCAAGTCCTTCTCCGCTGGGCTGCCCTCAACCCTTCGTCCCCCAGTCTGTATCAATACTTTAGAGTATGTCAGGTACTTTGTTTAGAAAACAGTGGCTTCCAATTCTTTAGTTGAATCCAGGAACCAAAAATGTTGATTTTTGAAAGGATCATAGAATCATAGGATGGTTTGGGTTGGAAGGGACCTTTAAAAGTCATCTAGGGTTGCCCTGACCCATGTGTGGGACCTTGCACTTGGCTTTGTTGAGCCTTATGATGTTCACATGGGCCCACTTCTTGAGCTTGTCTAGGTCCCTTTGGATGGCATCCCGTCCCTTGGGCATGTCAACCGCACCACTCAGCTTGGTGTCATCAAATGATTACTGCACCACTGCACCAAAAAATGCAGTGAAATTTCCAGAGCTCGCTGAGTTTTTTCATAGCCATGTTGCTAAGAAATGAGCTAAATTATGCAGTTTCAAGGCAAATTTAAATTTGAAATCATCCCGACTGAAAGTTAAGAGATATTTAGTAAGAATATCAGCTACAGTTAGGCAGAGATATGTGATCCAATTTATTTGTCAGAGTTGAAATCCTTTCCAGGTTTTTACAGTCCACCTTATAGACTGCTTGTGGCTTTATAATTTTCCACTCAACAATACATGTTTGGATGGTGTGAGCTGAATTTTTTTTTTCCATCTCTGAAATATAAAATGGTGTTTAGGAACTAACTTTACATACATGACAAGACCTAAATTAAATATTACTGGATCAGAAATAGATAATGATTTAGAATAGGTTTAGACACAAAGTTCTTTAAAATATCACTTGAATGCACAATGACAGTCAAAGAAAGCCTATTACATTGGAATTATTTTGGGAAGAATGGAAAGAAATAGAGAAAATAACCCAAAGAACATAGTTTATGTCACTGTATAAGCATGTGCTGCTCCCTCTGTGTGCTAATCTCTGTGTCTTCCATGCTTCCAAAGAGTAGAAAGGTTACAGGAAAGGATGATGAGGACAATCAAAGGTAATCTTCATTCATATGAAGAAGATAAAGAGGTTGGGATGCTCAGTCCTGGAGTAAAGGTGATAAGTGGGGATATGACAGAGTATGATAAAATCGTAGGTGCCTTAGAGGAAGTGAATATCGTTTTTTCAAATCCCCTTGAGTTCTGGAGGAGCGATTTCACATGCCACTAAAGATATTCATTGACTCAGTATAATAATATCAACATATCTAAAATGGGAGACATTGAACCAAAGGCACTGATGTCCATTGGGCTTTGCCTTTACCCTATGGAGGACCATAACAGCTGCCATTTAGCAAAAGGCATTATGCGTAAGCAGTGCTGTCTTGCAGACACTACCTGGCAAATAATAAACAAGGAAACAAATGAAAATGGGGAATGGTTACGAGAATAGTTAACTTTTTCTGTTTGTCCAGTGCAACGACATGTTCCTTAGCATATAATCTAATTGTGGTGCTAATGTAAGCCCTTCCGTCTGAATCTTACCAGACCAGATACTGTTTTTAGATTAAGTACTGTCATGTCTTCCTTAAAGTAAATTCAGGTCAACACATGGACTACACATGCACAAAGCCCCAGGCATTAATGACATTAATAAGACTGTCTCTTTTTGCAGAAAATGAATTCCTATAGCTGTGCTTCTAGCCATTACTCAGGTATCCTGCTCCAGAAAAGGTTTCCAGTCGTCTTTGACCTATGAAACCATATACCAGATCCTGACTTTCCTCCTTGAAGCCGTTGGAAAGAACTAAAACAGAGCTTTTTACACATCCTCCCTATCCCACGAGTCACCCTTCAAACGGCATCATCTCAGCAGGTTCATGAAGCGATCAACACATCCTCTGAAGAAATGGTCTTGACTACAGAGGGAGCAGGTATGACTTTCAATTATACCTCCTCTAACTATGCCAAACTGTAATATGTTCCCTTTTTCAAATGTGACTTTAGTGGGGAGACTTCTTTTTCATTGTGAAAGCCTGTTCGCTCTCATTCCGCTCTCTCAGTCTATTATCTATTGAAAATCATCACAGCTAGTAGCTATCTGCTGTACAAGTCAATACTCCATGCATCTGGATCTGTTCTCCACATTCATTGCATGTTTTGTCACTAAATAATTCCAGTCTTCTAGGAATTACTACAGCAGTCAGGAACGTCCAAGGTTGCTCTTGGTCTCAGTATTTCATATGCTCAACAGATCTCTTTCCTTTTCTTTGCTCTCATGCTATTTCCTCTGGCTTGTTCCTTGCAAGAAGGCTTGTCTAGAGGAAAGTTGTCAAATGCTTTATAAAAAGTCCAAATAATCAGGCCATACATCTTGCCATTGTTGACCTTCATTGTAAATTCTTGCAAGGGAAACCTAGTGTTAGGCAAGAGCTCCTGTGGGGATTATTGCCCTTTCCTTTTATTGGTTGAATATTGGGACTGGGAAAGCCACAGCTGGATCATCAGGAAAAAATATAATTCATGACCTATTGGCTGGAATTGGTATTCTGTGTGACATCTTACTTAAGGATCTCATCCAGTAGTATTAAAAAACGGGTGTAAAAATAGTAAGCTTTCCTTTCATCAAGCTTTTTGACATTAAAAGCATTTGACTGGCATAACAGAGTCACTGATAATTTATTCTAACATGCTTGTGAAGAAAAGACTTTTGTAGCAGTTCAAATGTAATATTATTTTTTCATGAGAAATCATTTAATACTCCACTCCTGTTAGAACCTGGATTTTTATTTCAGTCTTTGTTAAATGCTAAAAGTTTCTTTGAAACTCATTTATTTTACTTTTTTATTACCGGAAAAAATGTAATTAATGTCTTTTTAACTAAACCAGTTTCAAGAGATTTTATTACTTTTTCTTTCTCTCTTTTTTTTTTTTTTCTTAGGGGGCAAAATATAGGCATAAAAAATTTATATCTCATATTTACTTTTATTTCATTTAAAAAAAAAAAAAAAAAGAGACCGTGGGTAACTGCACTTGCCACCATCTGCCAGAGCCCATAATGGAAGTAGTGTAATGCCATAGTGACTGTGCTCCAATGTTAGAACTAACTTGAATTTATTGTTGGCCTTGCTAATGCTAGGAAACACTGCAAATCTCACCTGGAAACCATCTCTTACAGTTTCCAGACCTAAACATTTTCAATACTTGCCAGATTCTTCTTAGAGTCAAATCTCAAAAATTTTCTTTTTTGGCACTTGGTCATTTCAGATTAAGTGCATTTCTTCAATGTGCACAGCATGTATCTAGGGTCAAAGTCAAGTTCAGCTGGGGTCAAATCCTGTTTATGTTCCCCACAAGGACCTTGCACAGAAAGGAGATGGATCTGTCCCTAGTATTGATAAGAGTCAATTGTTTTTATTTAGCTCTTTTGGGCTCCTTTTTTTCTGGGAGGAGTAATTTGTAAGACCAAATGTGAATGTCAATGTGTGGAAGAGAAGAAAGATTAGTACTGCCTTCAGATTTGCTTTTTCATATGCATTTTTTGGAAGTTGTCTCTTCAGATACAGGGCTCTCTACCTGTGAAATGATTGTTAAATTTCCTTCAGAGACGTTCTCCCCCCTGATCGTGCCCTTTTCCTTTTCCCATTTGCTTGCTTGTTTGGAGTGGAGTGACCAAAGGTGTTTCATAGGGTGATGGTTATGTGTTACACCGGTTTGTTCTTGGGATTTGTTCTTTCTCAGTTGCTAGTCTGTAGTCTACTGGAACATACTGATATGTCATGCAGATATAGAAAAGCTTCTGAGGTGTCATTCCACAAAAGTGTCTTCCTGCACTCTGTAGATGCTAGGTATATTGATTGTACTTTCTCTGAGACACCAAAATTTATCATCTTCATTGTGGAGAGAAAAGTATGAAACTTATTTTCAATGCAATTAAAATGTAATGCCATTATTTTAATTTTATTTGAGTTTGCAGGGGTAGGATCAGGTTTAGGACTAATGCTGTCTCTGAAGGCAGTATCTAATGAAAATTTTCAGTAGACAGGGATAATGCCACGGTTACTAACTTAAGAATGGGAAGACGGGATTCCAGAAAGGGTGCAGTAGTGACTACTTTTGGATGAGCACTAGATGACAGAATAAACAATATTACTTGCATGTGTTTGCTGCCCAGAAGATAAATTTTAGCTTCTTTTCCTTAGAAAAGAGTGATCATAAATTCTCCTTCACAATACACAAACAGGAAGGCCTTGTTTTTACACAAAGAAATAAATAAAAAGTAAGAACTGTGGTAATTAAAGTTTTTATTATGTAGCATATGTTCCAAATTTTGGTAAAATTAAATAGTTGCATAATTGCCCATTTTGCTTTTAATTTGTGCAAAATGCTGCTAAGTGTTAGTGTATTAAATATTAAATGTGTGCTGTGCGATACCTTGGAAAAACCTATCAATGTTCTCTTTGTATTTGAGTTCTTCTCCTGATCATATAGACCACTAATCTTGTTAAAACCTTGACCATCAGTGAATGCCCTAAAAACAATAAAAAAATCCACAACAAAATTATTTGGGAAAAATTTTATTTTTTAGTTTTCATTAGAAATTTAAAAATCACAATTTATTTTCCTATTTTTTTTTTTTTTAAGTGAGCTTCATAATGCGCCTGAAGAACAGAGCTCAGAAATGAAGCCAGAGAGGTGGTAGATTCTCCTTCCTTGGAGGCATTCACAAGCCAGCTGGACATGGTCCCCACCAACCTGTTCTAGGTTATCCTGCTTGAGCAGAGGGTTGGACAAGATGACCTCCAGAGATCCCTTCCATCCACAGCCACCCTGTGGTTCTGTGAAATAGAAATCAGAAAACCGTTTTCTGTTCACTGTTTGCCATTGATCTTAGAGGGGTTTTAACACGTGCCAACCCTTCTTCCTCATCTATTTCCTGTTAGAGAGTACTAGAAGAGAGCATGCATTATTCAGGGCCCACATTATTTAAATACCACTTACTGAAATGGAGCCAAGACCTTTCTGGGGCATCCATGTGTTGCTGTGACACAAATCAGAAAATCCAACTGCTTTAGATGTAAAGCAGACACTTGTTGTTCCTATTTGATGTGAACTTCTGCCCTGCCCTTGGTGAATTCCAGAGAATAATATCTATTAGGAATTAATAAACAGACTCTTCCCAGTTAGAAAACGCCAACAGCTAGATAGACTCAATTTTTTGGAGGCTGAGCTATGAGTCTGAGGGTAACAGAGCACTGGAACAGGCTGCCCAGAGAGGCTGTGGAGTCCCCTTCAAAACTCGCCTGGATGCGTTCCTGTGCAACCTGCTCTAAGTGAAGCTGATATGGCAGGGGGGTTGGACTAGATCGTCTCCGAAGGTCCCTTACAGCCCCTACGATTCTGTGATTTGTCATTCAATGTTTTTATATTTTTGAAAAGAAGAGTGGTGTCCCAGGAAAAATGACAGTTGGCCAAATAGCCTACTAACTAGTTCATTTGGATGGGATTTTCAGCTCAGGACTGTGCTGTCCCTTTTACACAACATTATTAAAAGAGAACACGGAAGTTTTAAATGCCATGAGAATATAGCGACTATGCTCCCGAGTAATGTGAAAGACCTGAATGAGGAGACATTGGTAGAGGTTTCACTGGTTGTGTTGTGTTTGGGGGATTATTTTTTTCTTTTCTTTCTTTTTTTTTTTTTTTTTTTTGTGGGGACAGGGGATATAGGGAGGAGATGAGAATTCCAGAAAGAAGTTTGAGAGAACTGATAGGCCAAAAGTTGATACAAATAAACTCACAAGACTGCCATCCCCCTTAAAATTAGAACTGTTCTGTATAACACATGCCATTTGTAATTTAACTCAAAAATACAAGTAAACTGCCACACTTATGAAGGGTTACTACAGTCCATGCATCACTACTGTCCAACAAAACTTTATTCTAAATCATAATTGTTACTATATTGGTACTTCTTGTTGATTCTTCTTTTAGAAAACCATTTCCTTTTTTTTTTTTTACCATTTTTTTTTACCATTTCCATACTTGTGAAACTTACTTCTAAGTTTTCCATGTCACTGTGCTTTGTGTCTGTGCATCCCGCCTGCTAATGGTTTTAGTAATCAGCTTCTTTCCCCTGCTACTTGATTTATTTCAGTACAGATCTGACCTTAAAATAAATCTGGGATTAAAACCTTCATTTTATTTCCCCATTTGGGAACAGATAGCTGTAGGTTCATTGGGCTACGTACAAAAGAAATTTGGATTTCACCCGACAATATTGAAGCAAATGTCACTAAGAAGCCCAGTGACAGGAGAAATCCGGTTCCCATTTCTTTCTCAATAGCGGGTTCTTAGCCAGTACGAAGGAAAGCACTAGAGAAATCTTTGAATTATTTTTTTTTTCTTCTGTCTGTCTTTATTAGGTACCTTAAATATTTATGGTATATTATCTGTCAGGAAAGAAAGGTTATTGTGGCTAAGCAATAAAGAGAATCGGGATTTGAGTAGCTCCACACTTCTGTCAGAAACAGACACGTTTGTTAGTGACAGCAGGGACCGGGATAGACTGGCCGCATGCTGCCGGATCTCTGATTAAGTCTGTCGCTACAATGTGATGTGGCAGCTTAAGGATAAGAGAAGAAACTCTTTCTGTGTTAGTTACAATGAAAAGAATGATTCATGGGATGCCAGGGTTTTTTTGCTTATTCTCTGCAAATTTTTGTGATTCAGAAGCAGAATGCAGAAGCATTTACACGATTTGCAAGTATTTTCCTCATCGTCTGTTAAATGGTACTTTTGTCTGAGAAAGAACTGAAGAATCTGTCCTGAGTAAAAGTTAGTCTTGCATTATTGTGTCCATGTCCTGGCTGTGTTCCTGTGCAACCTGCTCTAGGTGACCCTGCTCTGGCAGGAGGGTTTGGACTAGATGATCTCTAGAGGTTCCTTCCAACCCCTACCATTCTGTGATTCTGTGATTATTACCTAAATATTGCAGGATGTACCAAATAAAGTTCCTTGTAAGGTAAGTGCTGCAGGTCATGTTTGCTCTAAGGTCAGATTGCTTCACCATGGGATTTTTTTAATGCCGTTCCTGAACATCAGTCTCTGCAATGGTCGTTTGATGAGTTGCCATTGGACTGATTGGAGAGCAAATTTCTTAATTCTTTTACCATCCTGAAAAAAAACTCCTAATGGATCTAAGGAACTTTCATTTGCTTTGCAGTCAAAAAAATGACAAATTAATAACAACAAACACAGGAGCATTTTAGCACTGAAGCCTCAAGAAGCTGATTTGCCTGTCAAATATAAGAAAAAGAAGTCTAGCTAATCCCCTAAACACATAATAATTAGCAAGTTCTCACATTTTTACACCTGAACTGCTGTAAAAAAATTAGGAAAACTGGTCTAAAAAGAGCTTAAAAGAATCACTCTTTTCTCTGTTAATTTGGAAATACCGTGTAATGAAGTTACTGGCAAATGAATCTATACAGTGAAGCAATGAGTATTCATTGCAGGAGGATTTATATTCATTCCCACTGTGACAAGGTGGCTGTGCTGTAAAATCAAAAAAAACCCAAAACACATTAATGTGTGCGATCCACATTTGTTATCACATGCCACTTTTGGAGTCCATGGGCAGTATGTGTCCCTTCAGCTATAGGTCAAGGCTATGGCTGTTCTTGGCTGTCCACACCTAACAGGACTCAGTGGTGTTTTCATCCCTCATGCTGCTCTGCTGCAGGGTGGTGGAGTTGCATTGCATGGGAGGGTAGATCCTTCTCCTCTTTGGAGCCAATGGCAGGTTTAGAAAATATTTTTTCTTTGCAGACTTACGACTTCATCTTGTGAAAATACACTACGGACAGCAAGGGAATGGCAGGGCCTTACTTTTGGGACTGCAGAGTGATGTGCAAGGACAGAAATGCAGGACAAAGGGGGTAATGGTATTTTTGTTGGTCTAGTGAAAAGTTTCATATATATTGGTCTAATTATAGTTAAATACCAAATGCGAATGGGAAGTCATTTCAATTCCCCAAGCCAGATGGTCTAATCAATCTCTCATTTAAAGCACTTTGATTTGAAAATTTTGAAAGGGTCTAATGCTTGATTTTATCACATTTAGTTGTGTAGAAAGGTGGGAGAGCAATGTATTTCATGCTCAGGATTTTACAATCTGTCTGCATGAAGTGAAAACTTAACCACAAGAAACATCTTGCTATTATACTAATAAGCCAGACATGCTTTCCTACTTGTGCATTTCTAGCTCTGGATGAAAACCACTAAGAAAGCAAAATCTCCTTAGCCAACATCATTCTAAACCATGTACATTTGTACTTTTTTTCTCCCTGCAACCTGAAATGGGTATGGGTACTGCAGTGGTCCTGACCAGTTTGGTTTTCTCTTTTTAAAACAAACAGAGATGAAAGCCGCAGTAAATCAAACCTGGTGAATAGATAAACTCTTGAGACTGGTTAACTGACCTTCTCTAATGACTACGGGAGGTCTGAAATGGATTCTCTCTGAACATCTACGACATTCCCTGGCTGGGGAGCTGGACGTTTTCCCCATAGCCTGTTGACTGGCCTTTCCTCCAATCGTTTTGTAGTGAACGAAGTTTGAAGCCCAAGGAGACTAAGAGATTAATCTATAGGCCGAGGCTTGCTTTCCTAAAATGGGTTGTCATGTACAAATGTGTTTATCTGGAAAAAACACCATCAGAGTAAAATGATTTTGTATTCTCTACAGTTACAAGGATTTTGAAAGGTTTTCTGAGGCCGTCAGCAAAGAGATTGCTTGAAACAAGTTTTCTGTGGCCATCTATTTACATTAGCTTAATGTGAAGCCTTCAACTCATTTTATACAGGTAAAAAAAACCCCAATAAAAAGTGACCATTACTTCCCCTGACCTCCTCCATTTCCAAACAGAGGTAATGTATTATCTGAAAGAGATTGTGTATTCAGATACACATGTTCTGAAAAAAGAAAAATCCTGCATGTTTTATGCATGTTTTATTCAGTTATTCAGGCTCAACTTTGGTACTGAGTATTTGGATGAGCCTGAATCCCTTGCTTCTCAGTTAGTTTTGAAAGTGGAGTCATTGTGCAGCTATACATTTTGTGCTATTTCAGTAAATTCATAAACGTGTAGGGACAATTTTACTGGAAATTTTTTCAAAAGAATTACCTGACCTTGGGATTTTTGGGCTTACCACGTAATAATTTCTTTGATGGTCTCAATAAAAAGTTTCTAAACTTTTTTTCTAGTGGACAGTCAATGTTCCACACTCAGATTTACTGTGGAGTTCAAGAAGAGTGCTGCTTTTTGCTTAACTTTCTCCTGTGACTGATTTGCTAGGTAGCTGCATTCATAACACTCTGCTGTCTCAGCTTGACAGGCTTAGCACCTTTTTCTTTTCCTCTGAACTTCCTTAACTGCCATTCTGGCATATTTCAGGCTTAGATACTTATAACTCATTTTAAAGGCAAACTTATAATGATGTACTGGGAAAAATAGTTCTCAGCAGAATTGTCAGAGCTGGCGGTCGGAAGAATGTATGGATCCTTTTAGTAACAGGAAAGATGGCATCAATCTGAATGGGGCTGACGGGGATAAAAATGAATTTTGCCAAGCACGTTCTGTCCTAGTATTCAGAAGCTGTTTCCCCTGGATCCATATTTTAAGTCATTGATTTGTTACTGCTAAGAATTACTTGCTACTGATGGCCCTGATCTTCAAGAGCTTTGGCCTGGCTCAAGTTATACTTTTTCCTGGTGCATATGTGCAGTAGTTACCTGGGAGGCGTAGAGGAAAACACAGAGAAATACATGGGTATGTCAAATTGAACCGTAGTGTTATTGTGGTCCCTGCCATTACAGGTATTGCTGATGCTAGTTCTTTAAAACTGTGTCGTAGAGAAATGAAACATATCAAAGTAATTACCAGGCTGCCGTTAACATTGTGAGCTATTGCAGATGCCATCCGAGGAGTGAATGATGAAAACAGAACCTCTAGTAAACATTTTTGCAGGCTTTAGTGCCTTAACAAGCATAGAAAAATATTTAGAAAGTGTTTGCCTCTTTTGTCACTATTGTATTACCTTTCTAGTTATTTTTCTCATCTAGACATTTTAAAGGAGAGCAGAATAAACATAGATGTGATTAAAATCTCTATCCATAACATAAAAGATGCATGAACACTTCAAGCCTGGTCTGTAACTCCGTGTGTGGCCAGTGATTAAGTTACCTGATGCTCTTCTCAACAAACTCTTGCTAAAAGGTCTTGATGAGCCTCCTTGTAAACGCAGCATGCCAGCAACTATGGGGGCAAACTCACTTCTTCTTCAACACTACTGACAAAACCAGAAGACAGTGGGTTTCATTCTTGTGCCGAGTCAGAACAGTCCTACTTGTGCTGAGTCTCCACACGGTAGTGTTTCATCTGCTGCTTCTAGCTGGGTAGTTTTTTAATATGTTAAAAGCTTCTGGGTTTAAATGGGAAGGGAAAAAAAAAAAAGAAAAAAAAAAAAAAAGAAAGCTTTTTCTTACCAACAATCTATGGCAGCTGCAGACTTCCTAACATTAAAACGCATATGGTTGTATGCATTCACGTAAAAGAAATTCTGCTTGTGTGCCCCAGGACAGTCCTTGCCTTTGCGCATGGGTCAGTAACTGAGGGCAATCAGCATGTCCTCAAGGAGCACTCCAGGTCTGGGCTCAACTGCTCATGTAGGTCCACTTCTTCCCTTCCTTGTTTCCATTAATATATTGTCTGACAAGGTGCCTCAAAGTAGGTTCTGAAGTGTCCATGTGCACAGGAAGCTGGTATTTTTTTCACTAAATATAGATGAAATACTTAACGATGGTAACCGAATTGGGCTCTTCATTCCCTGTCTATCTGCCTGAAATGGGATCTCAGCTGAAGGAGAAACACAAACGAAGGGAGAAGGGCTTGTGTGTAAGAGAGCTTCTGAAGAGGAAGCGTACTTTTCTTTTGGTTATTTTTTTAAAATATTTGGTAGCACAAGCACACAAGCTGTAAAGAATTGACAGTAGTGACTGCAGAATAGGGTGTTTGCCGAAGTGATTGATACTGAAGATATATTCATCTTCTCCTGAAGTTCAACAACACTTCTTAAATAAGATCAGTTTGAAAAATCCTTCACTGCAGAAAATGATTTATCTGTGTGCAGTCTGAAGTGAAACAGGTTAGAGTTTATATATAACCTGGAATGAAAAAAAAATAAAAATGATTATATATTTGGGTTCGTGCCAGGAGGTGAACACTTTGAAAGTCAGAGATTTGCTCAAAAGTGAGAGTTATTAGGAATTTCTGGAAAGCACTCTCCTTTTTCAGCATATCAAAGCCTTTGTTTGTGGTCAGCAGCTGACATCTGTTTCTGTATACTGGTATATCATAAGTAGCTTTTGCTGCTTTCATCTAAAGATTAGAAGATAATGCTCTAGGGCCAAATCTTATCCTGACTTAAACCACTGAAGTTAATGAGCAAAACTCTTTCTCTGTCACATAAGTACACCTGCTGCCCTGAAGTGTGTTTCAATGATAGAACTTATAAAAGCACAGAATATGTTACTGGTTTGTGTTTTGTTTTGTTTTTTTTCTCTCAGCAGCATGGATGCAGCTTCAGAAAAATCAGTGAAGGTGGTCCCTGAGGGGTTATACAGGGTGTAAAGTCAGCAGAGGATTTTGTCTCCAAAGTTGCCATAACACATTTGAGCTAACCTTCAGACAACTCACCTTCTAATTATACCTTTTTTTTTTTTGTAATGTAGCAGGGATAAAAAGAATCCAAAGCAGAAGCTAATTCACATGGAAACAGATAAAGGCACAGGTAAAGACAGTGTTTTGGAAGACCTGCGTTTACACAACTGAAATGAAAAAAAAAAGAAGTACATAGAAAACTGTCACTGGTTGGAGGGATCTTTGAAGGAAAACAGTAGCATAGAATGAAAGCTCATAGCCCGTAACTGGATGGTTGGACAAACAATCCACAAACTATGTGGATTATAGTGGGGAAAGATAGGGTGGTCCAGTGGAAAAGGCTTCCCTGGAAATGAGAAGTTCCTTTTCAGTTCCCTGCTCTGTCACAGGACCTATCTATTAGAGTAATTTTTAGTGTGACAATACTCACATTTCTACATACCTGATTGTGATGGGTTGACCCTGGCTGGATGCCGGGTGCCCACCAAAGCCACTCTATCACTCCCCATCCTCAGCTGGAACAGGGGAGAGAAAATAAAACAAAAGGCTCATGGGTTGAAATGAGGACAGGGAGATCATTCGCCAATTACTGTCACGGGCAACACAGACGTGAGATGGGGAAATTAATTTAATTTACTGCCAATTAGAAGTCAGAGTAGGGTAATGAGAAATAAACAAATCTTAAAACACCTTCCCCCCACCCCTCCCTTCTTCCCTCCACTTTTCTCTACCTCCTTTCCCCCGAGTGGTGCAGGGGGATGGGAAATGGGGGTTGTGGTCAGTTCATCACACGGTGTCTCTGACACTCCTTCTTCCTCAGGGGGAAGACTCCTCACACTCTTCCCCTGCACCAGCGTGGGGTGCCTCCCACAGGAGACAGTCCTCCAAGAACTTCTCCAATGTGAGTCCTTCCAACGGGCCGCATTTCTTCACAAACTGCTCCAGCGGGGGGTCCCTTCCATGGGGTGCAGTCCTTCAGGAACAGACTGCTCCAGCGTGTGTCCCCCATGGGGTCACAAGTCCTACCCGCAAGCCTGCTCCAGCATGGGCCTCTCCATGAGGCCATATGAGTGCTTTCATACGTAAGAGTGGGTAAGCAAATATGCCTCATTTTTCTATGCCAACCATGCCTTCTCTTACTCAGATGCAGTAAAAAAATGTCTGCTGATATTTTATTAAACAATAATCCATACCATCAGGGCATAAACTAAACTAATTTGTGCATTCAGAATTCATTTGAGACTATGTTCTTTTTGTCAATCAAGTGGGAAGAGAGAGAGTGTTTCCAATACCATTGGCTTAAGTAGAGGTGACAACACAATCTCCACAAAAGCATAGGAAAGTTTCGTACCTAACTAAGGCACAATCCCATCGTAGCCTCTCGGAGCTGTCAGGGCAGAGGACCTTGCTTAAACAGCTTAACATCTATGAGGTTTATGCACATGCATCTGACAGTTTCTGCCGTACTTGGCGTTCCCTGTATGTGATGTTGTGATGAGCACTGAGTGGAGATCTGAGCACTCTCCATACATAAGACAGAATATTCTTTGTGGGTGTCTTTCCTTCCCTTCCTTTTAATTAGGAACAACAACAAAATCCCCAGGAAAACCAACCCAAGAGCCACCAGACCACCTGTAACTTCAAAGGCAGCAATCTTGGAGCAGAGCAGCTGATCGGGTAGGCACAGCCATGAACAGACCGTGTATTTCACTACCTGAAGTTGAACGATGATCAAAGTCAGTTTTTTATATCATGATACATCAGGGTACAGTAGTAATTTGGAAAGAGTCCTGCATCTACCTCTGGACTCACAGTATGTTTAGAATGTGGGGACCACGAAAACTATGCTTATTATTGCAGCTTGGGTCCTCAATGTATGCTAGTTTCTATCTAGGGCTCTATATCTACTGGTTATAATTCATGGTACGGAAAACCCCAATAGGCATTTTACAGGTGGTATCCATAGGGATTTTGCCTAATTCGTCAAGCTTATGCTTAACAGGTCTCATCACTACACATGTATTTTGCAGGCCAAATTGGAATATGATGATTGCATAAAAGTATTTGTGCTTATATTTTGTAGGAAAAAATATTAAATATTATAATCTACGCATGTTCATATTTCCTGACTTTCTCATTTTATTATTGTCTAAATCCATTGTTCCATCTGTTTGGTCTTTTGTTGTTTCCTAACAGCAGGCAACTATATTGCGTTAAAAAAAGACAGAGCAGAATTCAGGTTCATAGATTTTTAAGTCCAAAGGGATCTGTATAATCCTTTAGTCTCACCTGAATAAGACAGAAGTTGGAGCTTCCTCAAATTTCTGCCTCGAGTCTGAATCCCTAGTTGAACTGAGCTGCTCAAGCAGGCAGCGCCTGCCTCGACTGCAGCAGCTGTGTGGAGGGACTCCTTCGTGCTCTGTGGCAAACTGTTCCAGCAGCTACTTCTTCTCACTCTTAACATTCTACAACATTAACTAAGACAGAGTTTGTAGTGCTTGAGCTTCTGGTCATAAATCCTTAAAGTTTTGACTAATTTTTTACAGAACTTAACACTGGTGTTCCCAGTGGACCTGTGGCATCATGGAGAGAGAAGGCCACTCTGGAGCACGCTTGCGGGTAGGACTTGTGACCCCATGGGGGACACACGCTGGAGCAGTCTGTTCCTGAAGGACCGCACCACATGGAAAGGACCCACAGTGGAGCAGATCATGAAGAAATGCAGCCTATGGCAAGGACTCACATTGGAGAAGTTCTTGGAGGACTGTCTCCTGTGGGAGGCACCCCACGCTGGAGCAGGGGAAGAGTGTGGGGAGTCTTTCCCCTGGGGAGGAAGGAGTGTCAGAGACAACATGTGATGAACTGATTGTAACCCCCATTCCCCATCCACCTGCACCACTTGGGGGGAGGAGGTGGAGAAAATCTGGAGTGATGTTGAGCCTGGGAAGAAGGCAGGCGGGGAGGAAGGTGCTTTAAGGTTTGTTTTTTATTTCTCATTACCCTACTCTGACTTCTAATTGGCAGTAAATTAAATTAATTTCCCCATCTCAAGTCTGTGTTGCCCGTGACAGTAATTGGCGAATGATCTCCCTGTCCTCATCTCGACCCATGAGCCTTTTGTTGTGTTTTCTCTCCCCTGTTCCAGCTGAGGATGGGGAGTGATAGAGTGGCTTTGGTGGGCACCCGGCATCCAGCCAGGGTCAACCCACCACAGTTACTTTCTGTGTGCTATTAATGAGTGAAGAAACTAAGTCAACACACCACAACAAATCCAGAGAAAGAAAGTAAACTAAAACCTGGGAAGCACAGAATAATGAACATATAGGGAAAAGGCAATTAACACCGAAAAGTTGAAATGGATTCAGAAGACAACTAGATTATTTTCTTTAGAAGCAGAGCACTAGAACAGTCTGGTAACATACAAATGAGTGAATGTAAACATAAACAGAAAAAGAGCAATCATTTTTATCCAAATGTTTCTCCCCCCCACCCCAAATATTTTGCAATCTGCAATGTAATACATGCTTTGGGTAAGAAATGGTGGAAGAGAAGGAAGAAAATAATTTGTAAACGTCTTAAATTTGTGTTGCGGTTTATAATATACCTCCTGTCATACTTTAAATGTAGAATCAATTGTCCCTGCAGGGCGAAGTCAGCTGCAGCACTTCTCTAGCAAAGTCAGCCTACCTTTCTTCAACTAGATGAGGCATGTAATTGGTGATGGGTTTTATCACCAGCCATGGAACTTGCTCATTTGAAAATAGAACCTGAATTTTATTTGTGTTGCTGGCTCAAAGCAGGATGGTGTCTGAATGTCAAATCAAGGAGTTTTCTATGTTAGGTTGCACATTTTTAACCTTTCGTATACAGGCATAAAAAGAAAGGGGACTCTGACCCAAAAGGAGGCAAGAAGAAGCTGTATTTTCTATGTCTGCATTGTGAACAATCTGGTCAAGGATCTGCTCATCCAAAGTAAATCCAAATGCATGACAAACTCAACTCCTTTTATGGGGGTTTGTTCATACCACTACTGTTGCGCCCCTTGGGATTTATGTGTCTTTCAAATATTTACAGTATCATATTACACACTCTTGAGAGCATTGCCAAGTCCTACCTTGGCAACGTGAATGGCAACTTCTCTCCACTTTTGTCCTTCTTCCTCACTCTTAAAAATCATGCAGGTTACTCTTCCCTGCTACTGACTCAATATTTTTCTTATATTTGCATGCCTGGAAATGAAGCATGGTGTTCCTACTACCCTCACAGCTGAGGCGCACTTGTTTCTTTTGGCTAATGTGAGTGGGACTTTTGCATCTTCAGTCTAAACTTCTGTCAACTATCAGTTATTTTTCAACATTTGCATTTAGTATCTATGTCATTTCCATAGAATAGGTTTTCCTGATTTATCTGAAGATTAAGTAGACAGTATTTTTCTAAAATTTAATTTACTGGGTCATTTTCCGTAGTTCAGTTCTTTTGTTTTATTTCTCTGTTAATGTTTTGTATCCCCTTCCACTTTGGCTTAATCTTTATGTATCATTCTGTGCTGTTTATTACCTTATTGTAATGATTAATGAAGATGGGAACCATCACAATACCTTATATTGATTCCCATAAACTATCCTCCTTTCCTATCTAGATTAACCAGCTCATGATAGAGCCTTTCTCCTTGTGAATCTATTAGGTGAAAGTCTTTGTTTAAGTGAAGGCCTTTTATTGCCAAGTCAGTCTGTTAATGTCAGTCTGTTTACTATGGAAATGGAATACCTTGAGATGGTGAAAGAGAAAAAGAGGAAGGAAACTTACTCAGTAGCTACTTACACATGTCCTGTAGGGTAGGTTGGATGGGTTCTCTCTTATAGTTCATTGCCATAATATTTTGTTTTTGTAAATCCAATAAGATGACAAGGATGATGATGTGTCCAGGATTGGCTTCTGATTAGCAGCTGATGTTTTGGTGACAAAAGCATAATGAAAAACTGACTAGAGGGCTACAGAAGTAGATAGTTCTTCTGTTTTCACCAATGCATATACTAAATTATTGTGGTCTATTGCTAACACTATTTCCATAACCCTAGACTACTTTGTTTCCTCAGGAGCACTTAAAGTTTTTTCAGATAGCCCTTGAAATTTGCTTTTCTTCTGGATTTACACCAACCTTCAATGCCACACTGTCCAACCACTTCATAAAGTGTTGGAAAGTAGCCACAATGTTGAAGGAGAATTGAGGCAGAGAAAATAGATTATATAAGGTCATAAAACGTTCATAGTAAAATGAAAGCAAACCATCTCTATTCATCTTGAGATGAAGGTTATCCTACTTTCCCTAGGAAAATGTATCGTCAAAATTTCTGTGAAACTTAGGAGAGGTTCCCTGTGGTATTTCTGGCACCACATTTCTGGCAAAGCAGTGTAAGCTACAGCAAGTACTCTGACACACAATAGCTGCTTTCAGGTATTTCACTATCCCCCTGTCTCCAATTTTAGTAGTTAGACCGATAAAAATACAGTTTCCTTTCCTACAGGGAAAATGGTGGAAGTGACAGCGATGCCCACTTCTCACTATGCTTTCCACCTGAATGCTTCTCTACAGCAAAGAATGTGCTTTTGTTTTAAAACAAAGAAGCCAGTTTCTTTGTTAAACATTATTCTTCCTTGGTTAAGGAAAGCAGTTTTAGTAGAACAAATACAGTTCTAGCTAAGAAACATTTACTAAAATGCCCTGAAGAATGCATAATTTTTAATATTGAAACATCCCATTGTGAAGGAGAGACTGGAGTAATCTCTAGACGATTCTTTTATTTTCTGGACACAGTTGGACTTTGTCCTAGAAGAATTTTAGAAAAAATGTGTGTCTGCGCTGGAGTGTATTTTTGTATGTGTATGTAAGATGAAATTATGGTTTTATTAAAGACAAAAGGAGTTTTGTCTTGTCACCTAGAGAAAAGACTCAGGACCTGAAAAGCCAGGGGGTTCTTAGGGGTCTTGTAATGTATCACAGCATCCATCAAGATGGAATGCATGTTAGGAGGCTGATCTGCATAGGCACGTTAGTGTATTTTGAGGATGTATTTTTGATTTGGTCAAGTTGTGAATTCTGTGGTGCCCAAAGATTTGGAAATAAATTTTTTTTTGCTGTTATCTGTTTTAGCAATGAATGATCTATTTTTCTGTGTGATTCAAATTTTTAGTTATTTGTAGAAATCATCAAGCTATCTGTGTATGACAATTTTTCTCCCTATTCTAGTCTTCTTGCTGCTTTCAGGTGCTTAAAGTTGCTGAGCAAGAGAGGTGACTTTTAGCCTGTTGGGTTGTTGACCTTTCTGTCAAAGCAAACGGAGGGTTTATAACAGATTTTACATGCCTGCTTTTTGAACTATGGTAACATAGCTCAAAATAATGTGTGATAGATACAGTGTACTGCAAAGGGTAAGGTTATGTTTCAGCCTATACTAGCAACACAGATAATCACTTTATCCTCCATAAATCTGTATTTCTGTTGACATTTTGCCATTTGAAACTTTATTCATTTCCCTATGGTGTTTTACATTTGTTTTATAAATGACATATGCACAAAGCTATGCCATGGTCTGGAAGAAGGGGAAAAAAAATCTAATATTAAGCCCTAAAGGCATCTGTTCAGTAACCTGTATCTGAGAGTAAGGCAACCACGCTGCCATCTGTTATATTTTCTGTATGATGGCTGTTGCCTTCGTTGTAGGTTATTGCAGGTCTCAAAGGGCTACGCTCACTTTGCCTTTGAGCCATTTTCTAGAAAATAAAAAATATCTTGCATTTTCTCCTGTCACTGCACAAGCCGTATTGTAAAGATTGCTTCAATTACTAGATCACTTATGTTATTTTTAAGGAGAATTGATTTTGGTTTTGTGTCATATAGATGAAAGTCAGCTCTCTAAAAGGCTTTTAAAGTGCTACGCTGTTGTACTTTCAAGTACCTGAATGCCTTGCATGACTTTGCATAATGGTATGACATTATTTACTATTTATTTCAGATATTTAGTCAGAAAAAAACTCTTCTGAGGAACCATCTGCCATCTGTGTACAACAAAAGGAAGACATTCCTTGGAGTTGAATGTTACAAAACAAAAATATAAAACAACATGTATAGCAAGGGTTTTTTTCAATCTTGTTCCAGCCACTAGTCTTTCATGATCTACATCAAAATAAGTCAGATGTTTTATGAAGAAAAAGTGACTTTACAGTCAGTATGTTCATGGCTCTGCTAAGTGTGAAAGGTGCAGTACACTGCTGTGATCCTTCTCAGTAATTTAATTTCTTTGCCAAGACTAACAAACAGGAAAGAAACCCCCCCCACCACCTTTTCACCAATATTTGGATTTAAACTGTGGCTTTTCTGTGCAGCAGAATTTTCCTCACATTTCTGCATGCAAGAAAAAAAACCATTTCATGTCTCTGTGAGGATGAAACACTTATTTTTGAGGAAAGAAAGAGTCCAGACTTTTCAGAGCACTTTCATGACCCCCAGTTCATGAAACAACAAATTAATGGCAAAAATGTCCTCCCCCCACCCTCCTGTCTTTGTTTATTTTATTTTTAAGAGAACAAAATTACATTTTCTCCAACATGAAAGATTTATTAAAGCTGATAGCTCTTCGTGGAAAAAATATTCCTAGATCAAATAATAACATCAAAAAGAGACTGGAGTGGGGGTAATTGTAGTCCCTTCTTTAAATTCCTTCCAGGAAAATCTAGTCTGTTAACATCTGAATGTTTTGGAGGATGTGATTGTAAATTCAGTACTTACAACTCAGTGCTGTAGAGAGAGTTGGGGGCCGGGGGGGGGGGGCGGGGAGGAACAACAGACCTTTTCATCCAGACAGACTACAATGGCAGTCTCCTGAGCCAGCTCCTCTGTTGTTTACCACCGAGTGATTCCTATAAAATGGCAGCAATTTTAATCGTAATATTATGAAAGCCCTCAATGCATCATTTAGCACCTCTTAATGTCATCTAACAGCTGAAAACAAAGATGACAATCGGCATCCTATTGGGCAGTTAGTGTTTGGCATAATAATTTTAGAAATAAAATTAGCAAATACTTTTTGAGTTGCAGTTTACTAACAAGTAATATAGGCCATGTCTTTGCATATTTTACCTTATGTTCTCCTGCATGAAGAAATGAGTTGTAAATATGCTAAGCTATTTCCTGTTTCTTGAGTATGATTGAATGAAAGCAATTGCAGATGAATCTGGCATTTCTTTAACCAAGATACACAGTTCCTGTGAGGTGAGCAATAGATTAGATTAACCAGTGTCTCATTTCAGATAGAACCCTTATCTCTCTCCATTTCATCTTTTCTAAATGCTTTCCTGTAATTTAAAATGGTATTTCAGGGTTCATCTCAGTGATGAGGTGCTCTTATCCTGAAGAGCAAAAGAAGACAAGCCTGTTTGGAGGGGGAAAAGGAAGTGGAGAGTCCTGCAGCAGGGCTTGGAAAAGGGGAAGGGAGGTCAGAGCACCTGTTTGAGATGGACCAGCCACCTTTGTGTTATGTATTCAGTCCCTGCGAACCTACTGAATGAGAAACATGAAGTGTAACTTTGAATTAGAGTGGATTTAGAGGCTGGTCTCTTCTGAGCCAAAATAAGAAAAAACTATGCTAATCTAATGGAAAAAAATAGATAAGAAGATATAAATCCCTTGGACATGTGAAGTACGGACTCAGTTTCTCAGATATTTCCCTGTATTTTTCAATGAACAATAGTAGATTTAGATTCCAGTTCTGTTTTGGCAAATGGCTCAAGTGAATCTGAGTATATCCAACTTTTCTTTATAGCATCTGTAGATTTTCACTTTTTGGTGGAAAGATGAAAGGCAATAAACAGAGATAACTGTTCCTCCCTGTGCTGGTGCAATATGCATATTTTGAACTCTAACCACTTTCAGCTGCGAGAAGGATTATCAGGTAACCGCTCCTCCTTCACGCACACAGTGTGAGGAGAGCGACAGTTCAGAAAGCAGCAGCCAGTTCCATATCTGATTGTCTTTTCTTCTTATCCTCCGTGGCAATAACTTCTCAGTGTGGAGTTGGTGAATATAAAGAGAACCTGAAATATGAATGAGTGCAATTGTTCTTTTAATGACTTCATTAGTGCTGGTATGTAACTTAGATAAAGTTTGTCCAAGAGTAGGAACTGTGTGATTAACTGAAACCGGCAATGTTTTCTAGATGCAATGGAAAATCTGGTTTAGAATGGATAGAAAACACCTATTAAGCAACCCAGGCCATCCCCTCAAAGTGCAAATTTTGCAGAAAACTGTCATGAGAAAAGGAGTCAGAAGATCTCTAAAGAAGCACATTGTATTGCTCAGAGTAGTTTTGTTCATATTCCAGAAGCAAAGGTAAAGGAGGCCGGCATAAAAAAACCCTGATCTCAATCACTTTATCAATGCACAGGATTATGAAATGGAATTGAATGTGACTAAGAGATGGTAATGGGTAGAAGAAAAACAGCTTCTTTTAGACAGTGTTACTTACTCTTTTTTTTCTGTTATCCAAGTTACTGATTATTTTGTGGTGGAAGGAATCTAGACTCAGGGGGCAGTCTTTGGAAAGATGAAGAAAAATGTAGTGGTGACTAAGTGTCTGGTTTTATAAGGGCTTTTGCAATCTTTTGCCTGCTGGTCACTGAGGCTATGGCTTAAAAAGTATTTAAACATTTAAAGCCTCCTGGGGTCTCTGGTAATTTTTTTTGCTGCTGTGCAGCTCAGTTCCTATTCTACCAAATTCCTTTCCTGCTCACCTTCTCTTTTTTTTTCATATTGACAGGAACAGGAGACCACGTCCACAGTATATTTGGAAAAGTATTCTTTACAAGGCTCCCTTTGGAATTATTGCCTACATTTGTTCATGAATATGGTGTCTTGGCAGCTGGCTTATGATATCAAACCATGTGTACAGTGTGCCCCATTTTATATGTAAAAAAAAGATAAAGTTATAATGCCATGACTCTCGAAAGGTGAAATCTCTGCTAAACACTACCATGCAAGACACAGAGCCCTTTATTACTACTTTAAAAAGACAGAAGAAGAAACAAAGATTTAATAAAAGCAATCCTTTCAAAGCTGACTTTAAAAATCTAGACTAGAGAGCTGTGTTTTCTGCATTATAGATACCATTTTCCTTCTATTCAGAAAAATCTATTTAAAATTAACCTTTTGAAAATGGCTAGGGGCAACTCTAATTTGTTATGTGATGTCTTCCAAGTCCATGTTTGGTAATTAATTTGTTGTAATTGCCCATCTGTTTATCCCCAAACTCGTCTTTTGACACATTCAGTCTTTAGTCTTTTACCATTTAGTTTGTAAAGTTTTCTCCTGGCCTTTTCTGCTAAACCTAGGTGTCACTTCATGGTATTTTCCTCTCTTTATCCACTTCCCGTGCTTTCCTCATTCTGCAGACATGTCCAAGGAAGAGGCTTCTGCTCCAAGGAGATGACACAACATTGAGAATGACAAAGGCACTTGGCAAGACGTGGGAGAAGAGACCCTGAGGAGTCATAATTGGACTAGGGAAGAGAGGGAAAGAGGTAGGTGCTTGCGCACTTCACTTTTCCTCCAAGTTTATAAAGGAAGCCTTTTCAGTAACTTACTCTTCCTTCTGTGCTGTGGTGTCACTGAAGAGAAGGAAACTTCCCTCTGACCAGTGGGATTTCAGAAACCATGGACCATTTGAAATGGGTTGTGGCAAGTTTTTTTCATAATAGCGCAGATAGAATGAAGATTACAGATACATAGATGTATAACACTGCATTGATTCTCTTAACGCTCCTGCACACAGTGTGCCCTGGAGTACCAGCTGCCAGGACTATGACACCATTAGAGTTGTTGCCACATTGATTAACCAAACCATCTGTCACTGTAAGATAAACCTGAGGATTTTTTTTCCTGAGATAACAGAGAGCATCCAAAAATCAACAAGACTTGATTACTTAGTATCACAAAGCCAACATAAATGCCCTTGAGAGAGCATCTTATTTGATATCTTTAAGTACCACATAACAGGGTTTGCACAAAATGAAAAAAATAATAAATTAATTGGTCCTGCCCACAGAAATGTTTGCTCAGTTAAAAACATTTCAAGCTGTTGCAGGTAGGAAAATAAAACCTTTCTCAAAGGATGCTATTGTCTGCCCCATCATTGTCAGAATTTCAGATCAAGTAGGTTCAAATCTCAGGAGCTGAAAATACTGAATGACAGTATCTGATACACCAATTGATGTGACTAATGCTGGACAACTCGTATCTTTATTGAACAAAAATTACTTTTCTGTAAAGCTGTTCTGTTCCAGGGCTCTCAGCAGGCTAATGCCCATTTCAGATGTTTTAGAAGGCAATCAAAGATATCGATGAACAGTGGGTAGAGCATTCAGTAATCTCCCCAAATAGTGACAAGTCAGCGATAGGAAAAAATAAGTGTGGTCCTTCAAAAACACTATGTAATTCCTTATGGATTCCAAACCTTAAACATCTCCAACATTTTGATGCTAAGAAAATATCTAAAAACCAGTATCAGGTTCCCTCTGGAGCCCATAGTAGAGTATGTTTAATTTAAAGATGCTGAATGACCTCACTGTTTAGAATTACTTTGTGACTGCATTATATTCTTGAGATATTCTTGATCGCACAGCAAAAAAGTGCTTGTGGTAATTGGAAGAGCTAGATCAAGAGTAGAAGTGGGAGTCTGTTCCTGCTGACCTTCACTATCCCAACATATTTGAACTGCTTTGTTGACACATGCGGCAGCTAAATGAACTGCACTGTTCCTTTCATGACTGAAATATGCATGAAAAGGGTAGAAGACCTGGGGAACAGCCTTCTTCACACCAAAGGAAGCCTGCAGTTAGTTCTTGCTTCTGACTACTAGAGGAACAGTTAAATCTTCAGGAAGTTGCACATAGCCCATGAAAGGGACTATTTCCCTTGTAAGCTGTGTAAACCAACACCAGATAGAACATTTCTGATCAACAAGAGCTTCATCTGTGCTTGTGAGTGCTTAATTTTAATTGCCAACTCTAATTCCTGGTATTGCCGCGAGAATAAAAAAACTGTAGAATCGTAGAATGGTTTGGGTTGGAAAGGCCCATAAAGATCACCTAGTTCCAACTCCCCTGCCACGGGCCGGACACCTTCTGCTAGACCAGGTTACTCAACCTGGCCTTGAACGTTTCCAGGAACAGGGCATCCACAACTTCTCTGGGTGACCTGTTCCAATGTCTCACCACCCTCACAGTACAAAAGCCTATAAGCTGCTATGCGGTCTTCCCGGAGCCTTCTCTTCTCCAGGCTGAATAACCCCAACTCTCTCAGCCTGTCTTCATAGGAGAAGTGTTCCAGCCCTCTGATCATCTTTGTGGCTCTCCTCTGGCCTTGCTCCAACAGGTCCATGTCCTTCTTATGTTGGGGGCCCCAGAGCTGGATGCAGTACTCTGGGGTGGGTCTCACGAGAGCGGACTAGAGGGGCAGAATCACCTCCCTTGACCTGCTGGCCATGCTTCTTCTGATGCAGCCCAGGATAGAGTTGCCTTTCTGGGCTGCAAGCACACATTACTGGGTCGTGTTGAGCTTCTCACCAACCAACATCCCCAAGTCCTTCTCCTCAGGGCTGCTCTCAATCCATTCTCCTCCCAGCCTGTATTTGTGCTTGGGATTGCCCCAACCCATGTGCGGGACCTTGTACTTGGCCTTGTTGAACTTCATGAGGTTTGCACAAGTCCACCTCTCAAGCCTGTCCAGGTACCTCTGGATGGCATCCCTTCCCTTCAGCGTGTCAACTGCACCACACAGCTTGGTGTCATCAGTAAACTTGCTGAGGGTGCACTCAATCCCACTGTCCACCTCACTAACAAGGATGTTAAGCAGCACCAGTACCAATACCGACCCTTGAGGAAAAACAGTTTTTCTATATTTGCTGCTAAAAGTTCAGGAGAGAAGGGTGAAAGAAGAGAGTTTTCTTACATAGAAAAGTAGGTACTAGTTTAGACAATTAGCAAAACTAGGCCTTGGGCCTAGCCTTTTCTTTGTACAACAAGACATTGCCAGAATTCTCTCTTCTTTGTGGTTCATATTCTCGACATAATTTTAAATTTCTTTTTCCACAATAACTGCCAGACAACTGAATGAAATAATTTCTAAATCTTTCAGGCCCGATAGAAGTCTCAGGTTTCATATATATGCAGTCAGTCACTGACATACATTTCTCTGTAGTCATTCATTTTCAGACATTTTTCTTGCTCCTAGCTCTGTCAACACTCTTGGTTGCTCTGCTTTTCATTTCTTGCCTTTCCATCTTGAGAGAGCAAGGAGGTAGCCTCTTTTCATTTCTTTCCTCTCCTGTGTGGAAGCAGAGATGCTATGTTCCCATCTTACAGCACAAGGTTCATCTTGGACATAAACAGGCACTGTATATACACACAATTCCTGGCACACAATTCATCCCATAAAATTCATTAGCTATCCAGCAGTTGAGTAAGACGACATTAATTCTCAGGTCAGAAAATACAGCATCACCTTCAGCTTGTTTATCTGTGCTTGGAGCATTACACAGCCATTGATGGTTCCCTTTTTATTAACCCTTACATATGTGTTTGTGTGTGAGCTTAAGAGGATAGAAAAATGAAAAGGTGGGCTTATGGAATTAAATCTTAAGTTATGATTATGTGAGACAGTGAGATATTGCCTGAATTAGAGTCATAATGAAGCATAAAGATAAAGCAAAATTTTCCATTGAATCATATATAAATGTAAAAATGAAGATTTCACACCGGTGAATGTCTTCAAAGTTAGGGAAAAGGTCTTTGCCGTACTGATTTAAGAGTTAGGAAATACCAGAGGTATTCTTCAGAAACAATCTATAAAATGTCATTTTGTTTGGACCATCCTTTTTCTCACTTCCCACAAACTATGTAGATGCACTATTCAGAACTTCTCTGCAGGTTTGCCTTTGAATGTCTCAGCAAATATAGGAAAAGGCAATTCTATATAAGAAAAGTGACCTTTAGTTAGATTTTATGCCAGATGCATCATTATGTGTATCTGTACACACTCCATCTCAGCTTGATGTTCTGAATACTTCTACCCTATGCCTTTAAATATTTAGACCTTTTTGCCCAATAGATTTATTAGGTATCAGGTGCAGACCTCATTCATTTTTGCATGTGAACATTTTTCAATTTTAAATTATTCTCTGCAGTATGTCTTTGTCACCACTTGGAAGCTCTGGAGCTCTGAAATAATGGATTCATCAGCTGAAATGACATTGGCCTCTACTGAAGTTTCTGTGCTTTCTCTTGCATGCTAAAGAACTTTACAAACAATTGTTAGGAAAACCTTGTTGCTGAGAGGAGAGATTTAAAAAGTGGTTGTAGCTGTGTGAGGGCAAAAGATTCTTTGTGTTCTAATATGAGGACAAAATCAGAAAGTGCTAGCGGGAAGACCTTGAGTTTGGGACATTGCTCCCAGGCACTCTGCGGAGCTCTGAGAAATGAATGGGCTTCATTTACTGCTGAGGATTCACCTTTCTTCACTCTAATGTTATTTTGTGCAGACAGGTCTACATGCAGCTGCTGTTTCAAAAGCTGAGTGTGATTTTACATGCTCAAAATGACAGATGGTAAAGACTCAGAGAAATATTACATGTATATACATATTGTTGAACAAATACCTCATTAAAACAAGAATTACACTGTTACTGCTACGGTTGCACTATTATTTTCTCTATTTTACTACAGAGATTTTTTTAAGTACTTCCTCAGCTCTCTTTTCCATATGAAACATTTAAGTAACACATGCTTTCAAAATAGTGATGGAGGAAATCTCTCTCAAAGGAGAACTGATTCTCAGATATAAATACTTTGAAAAATGGGGATTGTTTGGAGGCGAGAAAGGTGCTTGCTACGTCTTTTTACAGCTTCTCTGTGCAATATCTACACAGATCATATAATAAAAATGTCCTTATTCATGAGCAGGGATTTTATACTAATAAGCAAATTTTGTTGCTATAACTAGTAATATTCTTGTGTATAATGTCTTTTTAAATAATGCATCCTTGCGCACAGTTTATGTATATAACACAATATAAATATTGCAATGACAATACTTTCAGTAATCAGAATGGAAAAATGTCCTTGATGCTTTCCTGTTTCTTTTTTACAAAACCTTCAGTTCTTGTTTGATGCTCAGTGACTGTATTCTAAGGCAGTACATTCAGCAAGTATTTGTTTCCTCAGCAATAACTTTCAAACTTAAGAAGCATTAAGTGCCCCTAAAGGTTGTACAGAAAGCTCTTTCTAGGAGGAATGAAGAAAGAATTGTTTTGGCAACCACATCTTGGCTGTAAGATATTGAAATCCAACTGATATAGGTGGAAACACTTTCATTGACTTCAGTGAATTTAGGATTGAGCTGACTAAAAGCTGATAGCCTCAAATTCTCCCCCTAGTAGTAATAATACTTAATACCTATTTCACTAGTAAATACCTCTGTTTCTCTGTGCTCCTGCTTCTCTCAGATGTTGTGACGAGCCCATGCTGTGTTTCTTTCCTCTGGCCCTAAAATGTTAACAGATTTCTACATGATATGTGCTTTGACTCTAAGAGACTATAGATGATGCAGGAAAGGAAGAGAGCTTTATTTTTGTGAATGCATTAAGGTTACTTCCTATTAATTAAAATTAATTTGCTGATTTTTTTCCTCAGTCCCATTATTGTGCCTACAAAACCCACTAACAATTTTATATATAATAAGCTGTTTTTTTCCTGATTTTTTTACTAGATTCTTTACCTGATCATCTGTTATTGCCTCTGCTACATGGCGAAGAGATTGCTTCCTGATGGCACTTACTTGTTGGAAAGTAGAGATTAGCTTTCACTGTTAATAACATAAGCAGGGAAACACCAGGGATTTTTTTTTTCATAATTATAATGTATTCCATTGTGTATGTTCACGGTCATTTTTTTTATAATATGCTTAGACACAAATAAGTTGGCTGAACTAGTTTTTAAAATAATTAATAAATTAAAAGTATTTTGATCCCCAGCTTTTCTCCTGAGACACACATTACCCTTTCTAAACAGCAGCAACCACAGCTGATTGACAAATACAAAATTCTGCTCTGTTTCCCAATTTGTGTTTAGTCCTGTCTCAATGCTCCCCCCCCATAAAAAAAAAAAAAAAAAAAAAAAAAGGAAAAAAAGATTGAAAGAAATAAAATATTTTTATTTAAACTATAGTGAAATAAATGGCAAATCCAAGCATAGGTTGAAATGGGAATCAGAAGTTCTGACCTATTTTCCCAGAAAGGATTTTTTTTACTAAATCAATCAGGTAAGCCAAAAGAATGCAGATTCATAAAACTCCTCACTGTTTCCTAAAAGGCATTTTTCATGATAAAGAAAAATTTTTCGTGGTATTTTTCACTCACCTATACTGAAGTAAGGGATGCTGCTGTAATATACCTTCAAGGAGCTCCACGAGGTTTGTGACTACATTTGTGACTACAACATGTGCACAAGCCATGTATCTTAAGGTTACTCATGATGCCATATCACAAAGCTATTGGTGTTATTGGTATCAGTGCTATTGTTGCTATTGTTCCCAAAGCTATTGGTACCAACCAGTGGGCAGACAAGTTCCTTCATTCTGACGTGTTCCGTATTTTAGGGTTTTGTGTTTTCTTGGAGAATTGGGTGTGAAATCAACTTTAATCCAACTGTAATCCTGTGCTTGGTTGCTTAACAAAATTTCCATCCATTTTCTGTGGTTTCCCCCTCTGCCTCTCTCTGTCTCGCTTTCCCTTGCTTTTTCCACCTCTCAGTGGTCAGCAGTAAGCAGGGGGGGCTTTATTCCTTCCTTTTTTATGGGTTATATTGTGGCAGCTGCCCAGTGTGTAGCTCACTATGAAAATCGTTGCTTTCCAGAAGTTAAAATTTCTAATTATGGGTACAAATTCTTCTTCCTGCTCATGGGAATGCCACTGCAACCACAGCGATTGCTCCCTGCCTAATACTGCCATCGCCCATCCTGCTTATTCTAAAGAGCAGAGCTGGAAGAGGGGAAGATATAAAGAGATCCCTAGTGAGTTTGTGGCAGGGATTCAAGGAGTGTAGCTTTACATTGGCTATTTCAGGATTTCACGAAACCCCAGTGTAAGCCAGGGGATTGGTTTCACTGCATAGTCCAAAGCCTGCAGAGAGATGTGGTCCCTCGGGCTGGGCTGCTCTGTGGCAGCCTGGAAAGGCAGGACTGACAGCCAGGCATCTCTGACCCTTCTCAGGCAGGGCACACCGCCAGCCCTTGTGGGCTTGCCTATCACTGTGTACAACTTCTTGGATAAGGGGGAAAATATGGAGAGTTTTTAAAATTAATTCTGAAAAGAAATTAATTTGAAACTGTATAGTTCTATTAAATCCTCAGTGTAACGAGAAATGAAGAAAAGCATTAGCGTTCGCACTTACTGTTTCAACTCTGTGCAAAATCATTAATCTTCATTCAAACATTTACTTACTGAATGATTAAAACTGTTAAACTTGAGCTTTTCTTACCAGACATTTTAGTAAAGATTTTGTTTGCACACTTTTGAGGTCCCAGCATAGGTGCCATTTGCTTTGCTATTGGCATGTGTATACCCAGCCCAGAAGTGGCTCGGAGATAGAGGGCTCCTGAAATACATACCACATTAAGCAGGACACCTCAAAGGGAAGGCAGGCGAAAGTTTTTTGCAGAATCATTTCTCAGAGTGGTTCAAAAGAAAAGGTAAGTTTGAAATATGTGGAAAAATTCCATCTGGTCTTAACTAGTCATTCAATAGATTTTTATCTTTGTTTTTCTTAGAAAATACCTGTCTTGGCAAATTCAAAGCTGTAACAAACAACTTGGGGGATAGCATAGGATTATAAGAGCTCTTATAAGGGGTTGCACAGTAAAACTGTGCCTGAAATGTAGTTGAGATAGAGGAAAAGCAAGAGTTTTGATAACTTGATTTCTTGGGGTCAAAGGGAAGAAAGTCACTGAGATATATGGGGAAAAAGGTAGAAGATTTGATTTTTTCAGATTTTCTGTTCTTTTCCTACAATTTTCTTTGACGTCCAGGCAGTATCCTGACAAGTGGAGGCCCTGAATGTTGCCAAAATGACCAACTTTCAGCTTCTTGTTCTGGTCATAGATAGGACCTGCACTTTAGCAATAATTTCAAATACTTACGGCATCAAATTGTTTCAAGATGACTTTTCTCTGACCCATTTAATTTTGTCTTTAGGAAATATCAGGTCTGCCTGCTAAAATGAGACTACATTTCAGCAAGCTTTATACACCGCAAGATGAAGAAAAAATATCCCTAAGGTTTGTATTATCTCACATTGTTTTGCAGGTTTGACACAGAGGCAAAGCATTAATAACCTCAGTATTGATTAAACTGCTATGATTACCATTGTTATCTTCAGGTTCTTAACTTTGCTAACTGATATTAAGCATTTCTTATTTCTAATACTGGGGAACTTTTAAGGCTACTTTGAAGGAGAATGAGAATCAATTGTGGATTTCAGTGGAGTGACAAAAGAGAACCCTTTCTGAAAACCAGAACTAGTGCGTGAATATTGACTTGTAAGTCCATTGCCACAATACTTCCTTTGCTCTTCCTTCCACTAATCCATTTTAAAATCCCACAAAAAACCCAAGCACTCTGAATTTTTGATGTACTGAGTAAACATAAGCAAAACAATTGAAAGCAGTCGCATCTGAGTGGGAGGCAGCAGACTTTGAGTGCATAAACTCTGATGGCTAAAGAAAGAGTATCTTGGTAATTAGAGGGTTGTTTCTGATGGTGGCCCCTTTCGGCAATCATACCTGTGTACCCATAGACTCTGGGTAGCATCCCAAACACGACTGACCCATCTTTACGGTTGCGACAGTAAGGAGTCAGATTTGCAGTGGCAAAAGCAGAGCTTTCGAAAGGGCAGGGTGTCAATCCTACTCCTATTAGAGCCAGTGAGACTTCACCAGAGAAGTATTTTTGGAAACCCCACCTGTAATCTTGCTGTCAACGTGAAATGCACATTTTAGAGTCTATTTTTCATGCTGTAATAGACCTCTGGAGAGTGCAGGAAGAAAATAGCACCCACAGAAAAGAAAGCCTACAAAAATGAGTCTTGAAATAATGGCAGGCTAAAACCCAACTTGGGACACCCCCTGCGTAATGAGGACAGACGTAACACAGAGGTGATTTAAAATAAAAGTTTAATATTAAAAGAGAAACAATGTTACAATGACCTTCACTGTATAGTTCTTTGAGGCATGTCACCACGGCCATTGGTTAGGTTTTGGCAGCAGCACAATCACTGTGATCTCGGTTAATCAAGGCAAAGAAGCATTTTCTTCTCCCTAATTGAACGGTTTCCTCCCATGGGCACAACATAAGTCAGTAGATTTGCAGTCATATCAGTGGGATAACCTTGCTTAATAAAAACTAACAGAAGCTTTCAACAAAGTGCCAGACAGCTCAGTATCTGATTCTCCCTGCTGCAGAGGTTACAAGTTACTGAGGCCAGGCGAAGGTATTTTGACTCTTTAGGCAAGGATGCCAGAAAGATACAAGAAGGTAAATGCCACCAAAAAGTGCAAGTACCCGAAATGGATCAGTGCTCAGTGCAAATTTCTGCATGAGTCCATTAATCACATCAAGGGACACTTCTGTCCTTAATGGCATTATAATGAGCAAAAGCTTAGTATTTAACTAACTTCAGCAATTGATAATGCTTGTGGAGGATTTTAATGTATTACTAATGCCATAGAAATTGCTGGAAATAGACATGTACAGGAGTCAGTTGAGATTTGATTATTTCATTTCTATTTTTGGTAGCAACAAAGTTTTCAGCAGCGATAGTAACAAAGCCAGACATCAATATACTCTCCACAACCTGCTGCAGGATTTACTGGGTGATGGAAAAATCATGAATTAACATTATCTGGGTTTTGCTGCTTCAGCAACTTGAATGAAATCTGATGCTCCAAGCAGCGATCTCCAGCTTATCCACTCTAATGGGATGCTGTGAGCAACATCACATGTTGCTTTTCCAGTCAGCCTAGGAGATGGCATAGCTATGGAAAGCAGAAGGTACAAGCAACCTGAGAGGGTCTTGTGGGCAATGTGCTGCCTGCGAGCCACAGCTTGGGAATCACAGGCCTGCAGCCTGGGAATTGTATTGACGTGGTTTTGAACTGCTGCTCTGAATTCATCTATGTCTTTGGTATCAGGGTAAGCCTCTCTTATTAATGGAGGGGTAAAAAAGGAGGAAAGAGAGGAAGTTGAATAAGGCTCTGACGCCTCCTTTTCGTTTATAAAGCTAGTTAAAATACCTGCATATTTTTAATTTAAAGTGATTTTGCTGAAAATTCTGGAAAAGAAGTTGGGTAGCTAGTCTAGAAAATAGCTCGATTTGATTTTTACTGTTTGACTTTTTGTGTCAAGAATTAGTCATTGGCAAAGACCTAGTGCTGAATACATTATAGAAATTGTATTTTAAGTCCATGTACAGGGGGATGTGGTATAGCTTTCTCTGTCAGAGCCTATAATTGCAGTTTAATAAAAACATCTATAACTATATCAAAGGAAGCTTCTCAGTCACCATATGTCAGGTGACAGGTTTTTATTTTTTTCTTTTGGTAAGCAGTACAATAATGTGACAGTTTTTCCATCCTGGTAAATATCAAAAGCAGTGAATATTTAATGCAAATAGACATGTTTATTCTGCATCAGAGCTGAATGTGTTTGTAAAACTAGACCCACTATGTTTATCCTCCTCTTATTCCCAGTCCTTACCTTCTACCACCATTAGTATGCAGCAAAAATTAAAGCTGTCGTCCTTTCCTTCAAACTAGTGCGTAGCCAAGTAATGATTTCACATATAATGGTGTTGACCATCAAATTAGACTGAGATTAATCTTTGCTCAATTCAGCCATGAGCTATTACTGAAAACCTAAGGTTGACTTAAACAAAAAAACAGGAGGGAAGTATCACCATTGCCCATTAAGATCAATGAGGCAAATGTTTGATAGCTATCTGTTTTTTCTTGAATACTCACAACCTTCTTGATACGGAAAACCGAGATAGCCAACAGATGTAAAAGGTGACATCTTGGGAAAAAAGCTGCATAAAGCTCTTTCTTAAATGTGCCTCTTTATAGCTCAGAGCATCTGATTAATGAGTATTTCGTGATACGTTATGTTTTATGCCCGCGATTAAATATCTATTACACTTATACTTACAAGTTGTTATGATCCTGGTTATCTTACAAGTATTTTACAAAATTACTCAGCGTGACAAGCCACTTAAATTACAATTCTCAAATAACATCAAAACATCCTCATGAACCTTAAATTATTTCTAGTCCAAGAAATGAGTATGTTATACCCCATTAACAAATCAAATATCTTCCTGTATTTTAAAGTAAAATAATCCTGGGGTTTTGGTGGGTTTTTTGGTTTTGGTTTTTTTTTTTTTTAGTTTTTTGGGAGTTTTTGCGTTTTTTGTTTTTTTTTTTTTTCCCCTCCCCACAGTTTTCCAACAGCTCAGCATCTATGGGTATGTATTTAGACACTCTACTATTTCATAGTATTTAGAACTAAGACAAAATGATTATGGCAAGACTACACAATACAGTTGCTTGTGATAATAGGGGTCTAAATTAAGGAGATTCCTCAGTTAGCTTGTATTTTGATATTCTGTTGCTTGCTGCAGCTTAACTAACATGAATCCTACATATGAAGGCTGCATATGAAGCACTGGTTGGAACACATCATATCTTTCATCAGGGATACGTGACTGGACATTTTCTGCATGGGAAGAAGTGTGTAGGGAGGAAGGTTGTAGGGCTAGTTCTCACTAATATTGAGCGTAGAAACAGCTGGGATATGCACAATAAGTATGGAAATGAGATGTATTATTGGCAACAGGGACCAGACACAGGCTAGATATAGCTTGCTACGTTCCTCTCTTAATTTGTCATAAAATTGATACATACGGAATAAAGAGCTATTTGGACAACCTTGAAGGCATAGAAGTTGAAAAGAAACACAAAAACTTCATGCAAATTAAATTTAAAAGAACTTTGATATACACATCTGAGAAAACGTGAAGGGTGAGATTTTAAGAAAACGGTGCTGTCACAGAACCCAACTTCACAAAAAAAGTGCCAGATGTAAACCTTTATTAAAGACAAGATAGATACAAGTTTAAAAAGATTAGTTGCTTGAATGAAAAATCATTTGTTTGTATCTATTTTACTTAATAAAAGATATATAATTTGCTTTAAAGATTATTAGATTTTTTAAATTTTCTTTTGCTGGAAGCAATTATGAAACTGATTTTTTAAAGTGAGTAGAGGTTTTAACGCATATTGAGTACTTAGAAATAGTATTTACTTTAAAGTCTCTGAAAATCATAATCCTTAAGACCCTCAAAGTGAGTTCACGATTGGTCATGTTATGAAGCTGAAGTCTGTCCAATACCTCGTTCAGCAGAATGGTCCTTTGCTGTCAGCGGAAAGATTCCCTTCAATCCACAAACCTTTATGAAAGGTTGCTTTCAACATGAAAATAATGTTTATACCTTTTTCTGTCGTTTTTATCATGAGAGCTTGGAGATAGGTTATCTTCTGCCACATCACACAGGGTGGTTGTTCTACAGCTGAGATTCATTTCATTGAAGGAGGCACAAGGCATACCTGAAGGAGGGCAGAATGAAAGGGTTTGTGGTCTGCCCCCCCTTGATGTAGATAAATGTAGGCTTGTTGTGTCTTTAGTGTTGTTGAGCCAGAACATTTCTCAACTGCCAAAATCACACAAAAATAAAATGGATTCACAACTGGTGTAACACTATGTATGACATACAAGCTAACATTTTCACAGCTTGCCATCAATTTTAAAGTCTGTCTTTCTCAGTAAGCCTTGCACTGGGGAGGCTTTTTTGAATGAGAAATCACCAGCAATGTGGCATTATTTATGGGATTGGTCACACACTAGATGTGCTATGGAAAGAAAAATACTGTTGTTCATGCTACTCTTTGCAATATTATTTTTAATAATGTGCATAATTTTAAACTCCCAGAGTAGGGTCCAGAAACATATATCCTCCATCGCTTTTCAAATCTGAAGTTTTATAGGCTTCATATTTGCTTGTTAAATGTAAACTTCCCCTTAGCTTTAAAAGAGTGAAGTGTGTTTACTGTTCAACTTGTTCTCACAAAAAATACACATTTATTCTGGCAGTTTGTATACCTGCCTTGTCTGAAAAATTCTCCACAAAGAAGAGTGTATGGCAAGTTTGTAAGCAGAATAATTATTCAAAACCAAATATTTTCTTCAGTCCATTAAGCAATTTTACAATGGAAACATGAAACTAAATCTTATTTTTAAAAGCTTGGATTGTAGAAAAACCTTGAAAAGCTACAGTGGAAATGGCATAATACTTTTTCATAGGCTAATAAACATTTTACTTGAAGGGGAGACAAACTCTGCATTAATAAAGGTCGTCATAAGAAATGATAAATATTCCTGTGTGCAATGCATCACAGGACACACTTTTCCAGTAGATGTGTCAGGAGATGGAATTTTTAAGAGTTTCCTGTACACCAGATCCTGAAGCTTGAAATTCCCCCGTGTTGCAAAACCCAGAAAGGATGAATTTTATGGTAAGATAACAAGGTGAGAAATGTGTGTTTATTTTATATATGCTCCATTTAAGCTATGAATTTTCATAAGTAAACATCAATATTAATCAGCAGGTTTAAGTCTTCTGTATTTACATGCAATAAAATATATTCTTGTCTATAAAGGGCTAAAATTAGCATTGCTTGTTTTCCCAGAAGATAGTCCCATCTGAAAAATTTAGCCCTCAGTATGCAAGAATTTTTCTTTTTGGTGCACCTTTTAACTGATAATTAAATATATGTGAAGACTCTTAATTTTGAAAGGAATGCAGAGTGGCATCCCCGGGCACGCTATGCCATGAGTCAGTGTGTCAGGGCAAGTTTTTCAGTGGTTTAGTGTTCAGCAGTTCATAACCAAGCAGTGCTGAGTTACAGGCGATTCCAACCCCCATCTCTGTTTTTGCCATATGTTTGCATTTCTCTCCAAGGGTATATCCATCAGAGATGCAGACAAGCAGCACTAATCAATGGATATCAGAAAGGACTTGGTTACGGTTCTCGTGCGAAGCTTAGAGTAGCTGTGTCATGGGAGGCATGGGAGGTGCTTGTAGTTAGCATTTGGAGCTGAATAACTACATCCAGGGAGCAAGAATGTGAGACCTGCAGTAGCTGTCTTTTGGGGCATTGAGATTATTCCTTATTTTTTTTTTTTTTGACGGTCTGTAAGAGTAAATGGGAGTCAGTTCCAGGTGTCTCTTCATTACTGCAATTTCTAGACTGCAGAAAAATACATCAAGGTATTTGAATAGCAAATGATGTAGTGATAGGAAGCACCTGATCATTATTCCTCAACACAACAGGAAGCCAGCAAGGTGACACTCAGACTTAATGACGTGTGCAGACTCCACAGCATTGTGGAGTGCTAGTAACTTCAAGTTCCATTTTTCCAGTTAGAATCTGTAATAACAAAAGAGAGATACAAATATTATTTGAAATATGTTTTGTACTTCTTCTTCCTACAAATCTACAGTATCCTTTAAAGACAATAATAATAAAAACTTATCTACTTGTGCTTCTGTTGAATCCATCCTTACAATTGACAGCCCCTCAGTGAACTAAAAGCTGGCTTCTATACTAGGAATTTATGTTAGACCTGCCCATTCAGTCTTTTTAAAAGCAAAAATCTGAATGCACTCCTTCATATAAGACTGGTGTTTTTGTCTGGTTTGCAATGCGTAATGGGGGCTGTGGCTGTTTATTCATGGCAACAATGTTGTATATACTGATGTCTGGCCATGACTGATCTAATTTTTGATTTGTGCTTTTTAAACATTACTCTGCAAAAGGTTAATTGAGAGGAAGTTTATTTTTAAAAGCAGACTTTGAAATAGTTTTTTTATAGGCATGATAACTTCTCTGCTTCATTTGCATGACTGTTTTGATAAGAAACATATAATTACATTTGGCTTGTCATGTTTGGGACCTTCATCTCTCTGACGTCCCACTTCAAGATAACAGCATAATTAGGGGCATGAATAATTAAATATGTGCTTTTCCTGGCATGATTTTTACTTGCTTTAGTATAATATATATTTATTTCTTTTTCTGTTTTCCTTTAATTTTGATTTTGAATCTCATGTTTATATCATAGCCTGTGTGTACAAAAACTCCATAAAACTTCATGATCTGAGATTATTCTCTATGAAGTTCTTTCACAGGTTGAAGAAAGGAGTTGCCCACAATGTCACTAAAAAACAATTATGTTTGTCCATCAGATTTCTGAATTTGCATATGAGGAAATAGGACCAGAATGAAAGCTGAGGATCTTCTGCTCCTTTTTCTGCTCCATTGCCGTCTGTATGGGACCTTGGCTGTGGTGTCATGCCCCACAGCACTTCTGCCCTCATGTAGTGCCATAAACAGGTCTCCCCCTGGACAGAGTCCACAGCTATGCACACACATGAACAAAGCAATGACAACTCAGTCTGGTTCATCTTTAGCTCAGTTGTCCTTTTGCTTCATACTTCTCTTATATGATAGATTTTAGGGACATTTCTGTGCTGTTCAGGGCCAAGGTGAGAGAGATTGCAGGTCTTTCCCCCAGCATCATCTTGTATCACTCATAATTTATGTCTTTTTTACTCAAGTGCACTCCACAATTAGCACAGAACTGATGTTTTCCTTTGGGACATAGTCCTTAACCTTCTTAACATATGAAATATTTACATGTTTCATACAACACGAGCATATAATGGGGGTTTTTTCTGTCATAATAATTTTCTGGACATGCTGTTGACAATGCAAATATTCACGGATGGTTTGGAAGGGTGTTAAGATTTTCCTTATCAGTATCTCAGAAAAAAAATGTAGAAAGAGAAAAAAACTTAACTGGGTGGGGTTGGTTTTTTTTACAGTATGGATAATTATTGATGTCAGCCTTGATGTGGCTGAAAAGATTGATTCTATTTATGTGGAGAGTCTGCAGCATATGCTGACTATTTTGAAGAATTTAGTGTGGCAGTGACAAAACTGGTGAATGAGGATTCCTTCCATTGAATGATGGAACCAACAGATGTCCTGTTTGATATCAGATAAAGCTAACAAATAAATACTAGACAACTTATAGCATATTGGAATACTAGAGAAACAAGCAAGCCTGAGACTCAATGTTTTTCTACTGTAAGCATTCTTACGTCATCAGTAGAACCACTCAGATTCCTTAGATTTAGGATCTGATTTAGTACTTGTTAAAATAAATAGATATGCTTTCACTGAACTCAGTCAGCTGATACAAACCCGTGGACACAGGCAGAGAGAAAGGTGAAATTAATTGAAAAAGAATGAGCTACTGTAATGCTTAATTAGAGGGAAAAAAAAAAAAAGATTAAAAAAAGACCTGGAAATAAAACATGGAAAACTTGTAGGTGTCAAGACAGAGTGCTGTAACCCATTTGTGTGGACATTAGGATTGCAGGAAAGAGAAGACTGAGGATTTATTACAGTCAATAAAGAAATTTTGCACATGTGGATTGCACCTGAACTATGATTTCTCATATCTAGCAACTGCAAAGAGCCTTTCTTTGATTTCACAGTGTAGACACAGTGATTACACGGTCATTACGCAAAAGTATCGGTAATGTGTTTTAAAGAATTTATGTTTTCACATTTTTTTTTCTTCGGTTCTAAACTTACATGTTCTAAAAGAAAAGGGGATTTGGAATGAGAAAACAGGATTTTTTCAGTTTGAAAATGTTAAACCGACTATTTCAAATGTCTAGGATTTCTAGAAATATATTTGGTAAAACAACTGCACTTAAGCTGGCCTTTCTTGTAGAAATTTTCAGTACTGATAAGTTCAGCATTTTCTAACAGAAAATTCTTGCTGAATTTTTAAAACCTTATTAAAAATATTTAATCAAAAAATCTGCATCTGCTGTTTTATGTAAATCACCAACGGGACAGGCTTTACATCTAAACTCCATATTCTGGGCTTCCTTATTTTAATGGAAATATGACAATTATTGCTATAAAATACTTATGTAGAAGAATACTCAATTCTGTAGGCACTGGGGCAAGGTAAATTTGAGCCTACCAGGTTGAATGTAGGTGTGACTACTGTGCCACCAGTCTCTCAGCTGTCTATGCACGCGGTACTTTACACGTGTATATATATGATACTCAGATTTGGTATGAAGTGTGAAACAGATAGACTATGCTGAGTAACAATTGCAAGAGCTCCTAAAATTTGATTTCTGGACTGAATGTTCAGACTTGTCTGCATGCTTGGAGGTGAAGATTTTATCTATGGTTTAGGTGAAAGGCACAATTGCTCTTGCAGACTTGTGCAAGCTCTCTGGTACAGACTTGTGATCTGGTTCTGCTTTGGGCAATTGCGTGATCTCTCTTCTACAAGAAGATCTCTTTCTACACAAAATTCTGCACAGATTTTTTGCTATTTTTGCAAAATTCGTGATAATGTCTGACAGGGCAACAGGCAAACAGAAAGTGATGTATCCACCCTGTCTGGTTGCATAAATCTGTCTTACAGAAGAAAGGGGAATAACAAGCAGATTTGCATCCTGAAACTGCTAGCTGTAGGATTTTTGTCATGTAGCTGATGGTACGTTGTTTCAATCTACAGTCTACCTGTTACCTTGATCTGATAGGTTGATTTATGTTACATCTGACAGAGTAATACATATGTAACAGGTGTTAAAAATTATGCTTGAATGTGATGAATATTGTCAGATATTGAGTTTTTTAACTCTGACATCTATATGGAGAGATAGGTACAATTTTCCTCTCACTGAATTTCCTGACTACTTCTACCTTAAGTGGTAAACCTTTAGAGCGATGCAAACAGATTTAGTAATACAGCTTCCACTTAACACTAATAGGACTTTTACAGCTAATTTCCTGTGCATCAACTGGAAAATATGCCACTTAATATAATCTAAACATGTATTTATAGCTTAATTATTTTCTACCACTAGACAAAATGCAACATTACATAGTGCCATAATTTATTTTATATGATATCCTGTAATAATATATAATATGCCCTTGTTGGAAAAAACACTTTCACAATGTTTTGATTATGAATCTATACAACTAAGATAAATCTGACCATCTTATGTGTGCATAGTTTTTTAAAAAAAAAACCAAAACCCCAAAGCGCAATGAAAACATATCAGTCAAGTTGAAGAATTTTATTTTGGAAACTGTGATGACAAACAAAATGAGAAACACTTCTGAAACATATACTAAAATTGAACCTACTGGAATCACATAGGACATAAACAACGGTTATTTTCTTGGTGTACGTAGTAGAAGACTTTGTATCTGAAATAGCAGAGCACCCCCGCTGTTTAGAAAAATCTACCCAACTGATGAAAACACAGTGTCCCTACTTTTAACAATGTCCAAAGTGTCTGTCCCGAGTGATTATTGCACAGAGTGTTTGAATTCTAAAAAGTACAAAGTTTGACAGTTGCAGCAAAAACCAGGCCAGTTAAAACAATTTTTTTTTTTGGTTTGTCTTCCCCAGGGTGCGCTTGATCAACCAAAGTCAATTTGAGAGTAAACTGCAAGCTTCCATGAAGAGGCCTTCAAAAAAAAAAGGTAAAATGTTAACCTGCCGAGAGTATGTAAGACTGTAAAGTCCTGTAAATGATTTAGGAGAAAAGCAATATGCAAGAATTCCCAGTTATTGTACAGTGGTTACACTTGACATAATATTGGCTTTCAGAATTTGCTCACACCAGAGAAAAAACTGGTAATGTTGAACTGAGCTGTCCCTGGCACCTTGTAGGCCTCTGTGGAATAATTACGAAATTGGCCAAGAATACAAAAGTACAGCATTGTTCACACATTAAGGAAAAGTATAAAATCAAGAGGCTTCTGAGGTAGAAAACAGCTGCGGCTGGCATGCGAAGAATGCAACATCTGTGGTTCCCTGGACAAGGATGCTTGTGAAGCTACATGAGGTACAGGACGGGAGGTAATTATTCTGTGGCCTTCTCTTATGCAGATACAGGAACAAGATGGTACCAGGAAACAGATAAGCCACCTAACTAGCTTACTGTGGAATAGATAAGCTGCCTACTCGCTACCCTGAGCCAACATTTTCATAGAATCATAGAATTGCTGAGGTTGGAAGGGACCTTTAAGATCATCGAGTCCAACCTTTAACCTACCCTGACAAAAGCCACTTCTAAACCATGTCCCTAAGTGCCCCATCTACCCTTTTTTTAAACACCTCCAGGGATGGTGAATCCACCACCTCCCTGGGCAGCCTATTCCAATGTTTAATAACCCTTTCAGTGAAAAAATGTTTCCTAATATCCAATCTAAACCTCTCCTGACATAACTTGAACCCGTTTCCTCTCGTCCTATCACTTGTCACCAGGGAGAAGAGGTCAGCCCCCATCTCCCTACAACCTCCTTTCAGGTAGTTGTAGAGGGTGATAAGGTCTTCCCTCAGCCTTCTCTTCTCCAGGCTAAACAACCCCAGCTCCCTCAGTCGTTCTTCATAAGGTTTGTCCTCCAGACCCCTCACCAGCTTTGTAGCCCTTCTCTGGACACGCTCCAACACCTCAATGTCTCTCTTGTAGTGAGGGGCCCAAAACTGAACGCAGTACTCGAGGTGGGGCCTCACCAGTGCCGAGTACAGGGGGATGATCACTTCCCTAGTCCGGCTCACCACACTATTCCTGATACAGGCTAGGATGCTGTTGGCCTTCTTGGCCACCTGGGCACACTGCTGGCTCATATTCAGCCAGCTGTCAACCAACACCCCCAGGTCCTTTTCTGCCGGGCTGCTTTCGAGCCACTCTGCCCCAGTCCTGTAGCGCTGCATGGGGTTGTTGTGACCCAAGTGCAGGACCCAGCACTTGGCCTTGTTGAACCTCATACCATTGGTCTCAGCCAATTTTGTCAAATTTTGATGAAATGCTGTTCTTTGTGTGAACTTTGCTCATTATAATGTCATTGTAATACCAAAACACACCTCCATCCCGAAGGCTATCTGCCTCCAAAGTGTGACTACTTCTTCTTGAGTCTGTGCCTTGAATTTTTCATAAACTATACCTTTAAAAGTGAGGCGAGAGAATTTTACACCAATCATAATAAAAGTATGTATGACTAAAGTCACTCAAACTCCACCTTGAAGATATCAAATAGTGTAAAAATAGCCTGAGAGAGGGGGGATATCAGGGAAGACACCATCGCGAACTAGTCGAGAACTCCATCACTGACCTCCGGGACCAGTTGATGGGCTGAGCCTTTCTTCCCCCCATAGGGACGCCTTTGGGTAAGACTTGAATTTAGAAATTTCTCTAGAGAATCTCTATCCTACATTTATAGCCAGGCTGTATTGTTTATAACTTTGTCACACGTTTGGTATACTTAACAATATCTTTATTTGCACATGCTTTGCAGACAGTGTATTTATCACCAGCAATCCTAAGAACATATATATCTGTTGTTTAAATAAACTGCACTTTAAGTAGCTAGTCGTTTTGGTTTCTCACTGAACACGGACAAAGACTCGAGAGTGGCCATGCTAGTTCATGAGCACAACAAGGCTGAAGGTGCAGTGCACTATTAGTGTATCCAAATCGTAATAGTTTAATACATATTAAACGCAATTGGACTGATAGTGCTGAATTGGGCATCACTCAGAATTTTAACCTAGCCGCACCTGGCCTCCCACCTTGGTGAGGAGTGTTAGAACGCAAGGGGGTTTATTTTCTACCAAAACAGCTTTGTCCCTTTCACGCAATGGCCAGTTATACCACATACTACTCATGATCAGAAATAACAGTTACTATGAGCTATTATAGGTTACTGAAGATGAGAATGATTAAAATAGGCTGAAATGTTTGCTGCTTAAGGAAATCTGAAGTTTTCTGCGAGACTTGGGAAGAAAATGACCAATGTGGTCCAAATGGCATGCAGCATGACTACCAGTGTTAGGAATACCAAGTGAATTTGGTATCTAGCTACTAAATACACTAGAAGAATATGTACATTAAAGCAACCAGAGAAATGACAATGAAAAACACGCATGATAAGACCGACGGATCTAGTACAATTCAGTGAATATAATTCATGCAGTTGATTAAATTACTTTTTCTGCACTTAAACATATTGTACCATAGTCCCTTATTATGTTAGCAAGAAAGATGGTTAATAAGATGAATGATTGTTCTTGGTATTTTTAATAAGTTTCACACTGTGGCAATAACTTCAATGATGTACACTGTTTAGAATAATTGCATCGTAGTACAGGAAAATATATAAAATATTTCTAATGTCAGGTGCCAAAGCTTAGCAGTAAGAGTCTGGTTGTCATCGTGTATAAGTTTGTGCTTCATTTGTGCTTGCTGAGAATCTGGCCTTTAAGCATAATGATTTAATTTCAAATTTGATCAAATACCTTTTAAATTTGGGATTAGTTACTTTTTCAGACAAAACAACTCAGATTTACCTGAGACTAGGTTATTTATTGTATGCACTTCAATGTCCTGATAGGATTCTGTGAGTCACATTGTGTAAATACTTACACAATATTAGATGCAGAAGTATACCTGTTTTTTTTGCTAAAAAATAGCTCTGTGCTTCAGAGGCTAATTAGGAGGTTAATTAGGCTGTTCTCTCTTTTTTAGAGAGTAAATCTGCAAAAAATCTTTCTATGTCATAAATCAGAAAGGGTTATAGATATTCTGTGCGGTTTAGCACATAAGTGGCAAAAGTTAGCATAAGATCAACGTGACATACACGTCCTTCTTCTCTGTATTATTAGGTGATGGGAATTAATGGCATTTACTGTGACCAGTAGCTTTGGGCTAATGGTAAGAATTACATAATCAGTTTCATGGATTTTTTACCAAAACTTGCACGCCGACAAGCCATGTTTTCATGGGGGCAGTTTTGCTCTGTGAACAGATTATCACAGAGGTTTAGACCAACTCAAAGACCACCTTACCTCCTTTTTAGGAGGTCACCTGTGGTGAACTTTCACAAACTGATGCATTAGGTGGGATAATTTTCTTCTCAATCACAGACATTTTTGAGTGCATTTTTTGGACTTCATTTTTAATGTATTGGTAAAAAAAAATCCAAAATAAAACTTCTATGAATATTCCCTGTGCCTAAGGAAATTGTTATTTCCTGCCCCTTATAAATCGGTTCCACCTGGAACAAGGAGATTCTGTATGAGCATGATCTATACCTAAATGTTGTTCCAGTATGGCACAGGCTCCTCAGTCCTTTGTATCTTACAGCACCCTTCATCACTGAAGACCACAGGGTTTTAATAATTCTAATGTAAAAGTCTTTATTCATCATAACTTTTAAGCTCTAACAGAAAAAGCCCCTGGAACCAGACACTATTTGTCTTGGTTCAGCTGTCCTGTTTCAACCCAGATTCCGCATTTCAGTTTTCTGCATCGTTTACTTTAGCAGTGAAAGATTTACAGACATCATCACATCTCAGAAACTAATTTTGCAAGGCAAAAATATAACCATGAGAGTCCTGAAAAACTGAGGTTTTGTGTCCACAAGGAACCAACACGTAGAATGCTACAGGATGTATACGAAAACCTTGCCCGCAGAAGTGAATCATAGGAGTGTTTGCAGATGCAAATTATCTTTACATTCAGACTTGATTTCAGTGCTGCTGGATCTAAAATATTTCCTGATACTGCTTCCTAAGACCTCTGACAATTTAGGACGCTAAAGAGATAAGTTTAAAACAACTTTTCAAAATGAAGTCTGGATATTTTCTAAGACACTTATCCCGATTAAGAAAGACATTTTGAATTACAATATCTTCCTACTTTTTTGGTCTAAATCTAATTGTATCTGAGGGAGACTGTGATTTGTGCAGCTGGATTTATCTGTTTCAAGCTTAATGAAAACACAGCTGACGATATAATGAGGAAATAATATGCCGTAAAAACTGACCTAAAGAGTTTCTTGCAGTTTCCACGAGGATGTAGGTAGAGGGGCTAAGAAGTCCTCCGCCAACTGAAGGCAATTCTAAAATATTGCTTTGGTGCTTAAAATTTATCTCACATTAGCTTTCTCTTAAGGGGGGAAAGTCTATTACAAATATGAATAATTGGAGTGCCATCTGCTTGAGGGACATAAACTTACAATATAGCGCATACAGTTAATATGGATTAAAACACTGTCAAAGCTGTATGCCAACAAAAGAGGTTGAGACTGTTTTTCTGGCAGAACACTGACTCTTAGTAATTTATCTTAATATTCTATTTATATAAGAGCTGTAAGCTTAAGCATACAAGATTAATGAAGGTTGATTTTGCTGCCCTCTTTTACTTCCTGTGCTCTCCACAGCTTTATAAAGGTGGCAGATTGCTAATCAAGAAAAGTCTGGACACTTTGTCCAAATTCAGAGGTGAGTTTCTCAGAAATGATAATTACCTTTAATTCCAGCCATGATCTGTTTGACTATGAGTCATGGTTAAAACTATTCATTTTTTCCACACATCTTCCTTATAAAATGAGACCGCACTAATAAATAGCATTTCTTTACTCAGAGAACTGTTTCTTCTTTCATAGTTTCAACTCAGACACTGCATCAGTAGATTTAATGAAACTACAGATGGCAACAGTTCACAGTGACACTGGCATGTACTAAACAAGACACTAGCCTGTTTTCTTCATTTTTTATCTGTTTTCATATGCTGTACTGAAGTGTTATATTGCACTCGGAGCTCAAGCTTATAGATTCAGATCATAGCCACCGAATGTATTTTCTTCTGAGTCTTCACAAGGGTCTTATATTATTGGAAGATCATGTCTCAAGCAGATGCTAACTATTCTAAACCAGCATAACGCCGCTGTTTTGTAAGCTCCGGTACTTAAGCGACACACTAACCGGATAAGCAGTTACAACACCTGCTATATCTGAATCAAATGCAAAAGGGAACACATAAATTACTCATGTTTCTTTCATTGACTCTGGTCACTTCACAGAAGAAGGTGCTGGGTGTTTGTCAGGCATAAGAATACTGGCATCTGGCCCGTACCTCATCTATAGGTGTAGTGGATCTGCTGGGGTGGAGTTAATTTTCCTTATAGCAGTTAATTTTTCCTTATAGCATATTCACAATGATGCTGTGCTTTGGTTTTGTAACTGAAACAGTGTTGATAATTTATCCATATTTTAATTATTGCTCAACAGTGTCTGCATGGTGTCGAGGTTTTCTTTTTTTTTTCTTTTTCCCACTAAAGGTATATTCTGTACTATATGGTGTTGTCTTCAACAACAAAAGCTGGGGGAAAGAAGGAGGAAGGAGGGATGTTTGTGGGGTTTTTCTTCCCAAGCAACCATGACATATGCTAAGGCCATGCTTTCCAGGAGGTGGCTGGACATCTGCCTGCTGATGGGAAATGGTGAGTGAGTTCTTTCGTTTGCTTTGCTTGTATGCACAGTTTTGCTTTACCCATTAACCTGTCTTTATCTCGATCCACCAGTTTTGAGATTTGCTCTTCATGTTCTCTACCCCACCCCCTGTGGGGGAAGGGAGAAAGAGACTGAGTGGCAGCAGAGCTGCTGGCTGGGGTCCACCCAACACAATGGACATTAGTATTTGTTGTTACCCTTTGCCTTTTAAATATATTAAGCTAATAAATAGCCTAAATCTTGTGTAAAGTGGGATATTTTGGGACAAGGTCCTGAAAATCTGTATTTGGCCTTAGAGATACATTTCTTCTTCTGACTAGATAGATGAATTGGATGGATTTGCTACCCCAGAATGGCGTTACCATTTAGTTTTTCTCCATTTCCATGTTATTTGCTTTTATTAGAGTCTTTCTCTGTTCTTTTTCACTGTTTCTTGCATTTCTCTGGATTATGAGTCAATTGTTGCTCTCTTCCTTCCCACATTGCTCCCTGGCATAGTCTAAACAGATGTGGATCAAATATCCCTTGAAGTTAAGTGTTTCGCTTGTTTTTTGGCGCAATTTTATATTAAGCAAAAAGAGTTTGTTCATCAGTGCAGGACAACAGAGAAATTGTAAGAAATCTTAATGCCTAAAAATGGTGCATGAAGAATGCTTCTGTCCACAAATGTTCAACAGAATTGTACCTTTGGGCAGTCTCATCGTTAATCTTCTATTTTTACATCTGTTACATAGTCCTGAAAACTGTTTCTTAACGTTTCAAGGGGTATAATGACTGCACAGAATGCATTGTAATAATTACACTCATGCACCATGGTTTTGTTCCTTTTTCACTGTAAAATAGAGCTATGCAGGAGCAGAAGACAGAAAACACGCAACTCGAGTACGCTAAGCCAAGCAAAACTTCATTCACATATGCTATTAATTATTGATGTATTAGATTTTCAGAAATATAGACTGTAAAATATAAACTGATCTAGAAACTGATAAAAACTGCTACATTATCAATAAAGCACTAAATATTGTTACTCAGGATTTCATTTCTATTGATTTTGTACAATCTGTTGTGTGCAATAAGGACGTGTATGTGATTTCAGTAAATGCTGTTTCACAATGATCCTAAATTAAGATACTGTTATAGTAAAAATTAAGTTTTTCTTGTTTTGCAGAAAACCAAACTGTCATCTTCAAAGCTGTGTAATAGTTAGAGTCTTCCAGGACTCTAGGCCATGACTTAACGTATTTACTAAAAACCTTGAAGCACTGGGTGAAAAGGGAAATGATAAAATTTTCTCAGATGTCACCCAATTATTTAAATTGCTTTAAACCTGAGAGGATTTTTAGGGACTTTGAAAGTACCTAACAAACCCAGTCAACTTGATATAGGAAAGTAAAATTCATGCAGATTAGATACACATTGGAAGTAAAAACTTTTAGCTGTAACTAACCAGGAAAGGACATGCTCATCAGTATGAGTAGTTCCATGAAAACATTTGCTTTAAGCGTGACAAGCATATTCTCCCTCTACTTCTTTATGTTCCCTCTTGACTTCATGAGAATTCCTGCCATTCAAAGAGGAATGTCTTCATCTTAGAGTTCCCACAAATGCAGAGTGAAAAGCAGGAAAGCATTTGATTTCAGTAATAATTGTTATTTCCTTGTCATCATCTGTGATGTCCGGGACACCTGCCAAAAATTCAGTAAAAGATCTGGACTACTAGAAGACATTCTTCATCTAAGGACAAATAGGCAGAGGTTACAGGAAACGGATAGTGGTAAAAAGAGATTAATATACAGTGAGAAGATTTGTCTCCATGAATATAGACGTTCAAGTCGCTATAGATGGGGCTGGCATACACACACACACACAAAAATTACATTGCAGTTTCTTTGTTTCAAAGGTCAATATCCCTATAGTGGCTGCAATGGTATTTCAGGATGCTCGTCATAAAAGGCATTTTGTTATTACCTTTTTTTTTCCTTGTTATCCTATTTTTTCCTTACTAGCTTGCTAGCTTCCCTGGCACCTAACACACTGGTTATGTATGTGCTATGAAAAGAGCTACTGTTTCTATTTAGACTGTAGAAACCATTTTAACAGGAGGAATTGAAAAAATAATTAACAATCGCTAAATAATAATTACACAATCTTTATTACGTGAAAAACTCTTAACACCAGGATGAAATCATTTGGCACTCTTTCTAGCTGCTCTCCTGTCCTAATGTGTAATGACTTCAGGTTGGTTACTTTAGTGCCATGCATTTGCTTCTCCCTAGTGACCTCTGCTTGCATGGATTGTTGTGACTCTTGTTTCACAACAGAAGAAACTTTCTTCTCCTCATTTATGCGGTATTTCCTACTAAACACCCTTCATTCTTGTTTCCTGCTGTTACAAACAAACAATAATGATAATAAATGGGGCCAGACAACTGGTCCAAAGAATTGTTTAAGATGCAATGATCATACCAGTCAGACTTTGGGATGTTTCTAAGGACACTGAATTATCCAGTTCACTGAGTTCCCTTTTCTCTCCAGCCTTCTTTGTCCCTGACAATTTTCCATCTCTTTCCTAGACTTTTCCATTTGCCCTTATTGCAGCAGACTTTGGTCTTCTGCCCTTAGTTGGTACACTGGGGCTAGAAGACGTACATTCTTTTGGAGGCAGCAGCTTGACTTCCTTCTCCTAGGGTGAAACAAGTAGCAACACTTTAGATTTTGTCTAAGTAACTTCAAAGTTAAACCTCAGGATTAGATTATGTTTACCTGAATGAATTTGTATAATTTAATTTTAAAAAAGCAAATGTGCGTCCATGCACCTGTATATTTGCAATCACCAAAAATTCTGCTCTAGACGTCCATACACACAAAGAAACTTTCACACCTATTTGCTGAACGTCTGTGTGCAAAAAATCTGTGAAACAGGTAGCAAAATAATGGCTATGAGCAGTGCGCAGCGGGGAGGAAACTCCTTCCCACAGAACGTTAAATACATGTGTGATGGCACATCATGTATTCTGACAACAACTGAGTAATACCTGCCTAGACTTTGCATCCTGCAATACTCTTTTTCGTCTAAGTGCATGTATAGATGTTTTGGCATGAGTTTATGGTTGCTGCTGTTGCTGCTGTCTTTGGTGGTCCATTTCACATACTAATCACCATCTGTGCAAAGACTTTGTTTCCTAAATGCTCTTCTAAGCTTCAGTTCATGCCTTCCTGCTTTAGATCCTGCATTATCTCATTGAATAACCTATTGGCACCAATCTTTCTCAGGATTGCTTTTCAAGAGCCACATAATTGAGGTATTTTTCTGTTAATCTCAAGTTTATCAGTTGGAAATTGACTTAATTTTCTTAATCTATGCCCTTGGTATTAACATCTCCATTTTCTCTCTTTTTTACAGTTTCTTCCACATTGCAAAACATACTTCATGAAAGCCTAAGACTCTGTATTAGACCTGGTGAAAGAGTTAAGAACAGCTGCTTCAATATATTTTGCTTTATTTTACTTATCTACTGTGTTCTTGACTAAAATTGATGGATCCCAATGTTTAAGGACCCCAGTGCTGAAGTACCACAAGAGTGCTGAAGTACCACCTGAGCACAGGTAATATTTTTGGACCACCTCAGAGCACCATCTTTTAGTTGGTTTGTTTTGTTTTGTTTTATTTTGTTTTGTTTTGTTTTATTTTGTTTTATTTTGTTTTATTTTGTTTTATTTTATTGTTTTATTTTGTTTTATTTTGTTTTGTTTTATTTTTTCAGTTTACAGTCTTTTGCATGAAAAATTAAGATTCTGGTGTTAAATGAAGCATAAATTACCATTTTCCTTGTAAGCAAGTAACATTTACAAAATTAAGCACTCGATCTGTTTCCAACTGATATCCTCCTTTTCTTTATTTCTCTATACAGCACATTTCATTACATATCTTTTCCTATTACTTATCGCCTCTTGCTCTTCATACTTTTTATTCTTTACCTTTTTACTCTGCTTTTCATCATTTTTCCTGGTGATATAGTTTTATTCACTCTTCTTTTCCTTTCTTCATTTCCTTTCATAAATTTCCATTTTCTTTTCTATTTTTTAATGCATTTAACACCTCTTTTGTTCTATCCATCTCATTTTCTATATTGCCATTGTCAATCAATTTAAACACATCTTACATTAATTTTCTATCAGTCATGCAGGAATACATTTCCGCTTTCTTCAGATACTCTGTGAAATTATTTCACATTCTGGGGAACCAGGGAGTGGTTCTCCAACAAGAGTACTGATATTTCAATGTTAGCTTAGTATATGAGAAGCAGTTGATCAATTTTAACCAACGTTTTCTATGTGTGGATACGGGTGAATAATATTGCTACCAATTCATTTTCAGATTTAGGAACGTAGTGATAATGGTCAGGAAAAGACCACTACCACATTCACAAACAGCAGGTGTTTAATTAAGAACATTGGTGTCATCAATACATACTGCCATACGATCTACAGAAAAGACTGAAAGCTACAAGCAGAGCGCAGGAAAGGCAGTGGTCCTTTGTTTTCCAGAAGCCCTTCAAAAGTAGGCTTTATTACATAAACAGGGAATACCAGTACTGGGGTACTGGATCATACCTCAATTACAAAAGGAAAACAAAACACCAGATGCTCTCCCCCACAAAATTCCACAAAAGCCAGAGGTGCATTTCTGTCTGAGCTGAGAAAAAGTTCTTTCCTGGCTGCAGATTTGTGGATCATTTTGTCACTGAATGTTAGTGACTGCAGAGCTCTTGTGTGACAACTCACCTTTCAAAATTCATGTAGATAGAATCCAGAGCAAATAAGGATATAAGCCAATTTCTAGTTTCTTCAGTTAAGTAAACATGTGCTTTAAAAAATTTACAGTATAATATTCACCCTTGTTTATGTTACTCAATTACTTTTCAGTCACTGCTGAAAAACACCTCCATTTGAATTTTCTATATCGGAACCTGGTCTTAATTTTGCAAGAAGCCAAAGGCAGTTTTTTATCTTATTCTTGAATTGTGAATTTCAACTAGGTAACTTGCTTTTTGCCTGCACTGTAAAAGACTTTTTTTATATTAAGAATAGAGTACTTTGTTTATAACTTTTAAAATGTAAAACACCTATAAATATGTGGCAAGTGGCACCAAAAGTCCTTGAGGAACATATATAAAATTGGACTTATTGTACTAGAGTGGCTTTTTTCTTGTTTAGATTTGTACAAGCTGCAGCTACTAAATGTTCCTTTGCAATGAACTTCAAGTGTCTCCAAAGGTCAAGAACAACCTTGCTTTTAAATGGAAGAAAAGAGAATGACATTTCATTCGTTGTAACTTCAAATTTTATTTATTTAGTTTTACTTTCTATAGAATGTGTTGACACAGTATTTGTGTACTGAGCACTTATCGACTGAAATCACCACTAAGGTTTCCTGCCCTTGACTTGTTTTTAGAGTGGTGTATGGTATTCCTTATAATTTCTGTTTTCCACATAAAATGACAGCTGTGGATGAAGGTACAGAAGTGGGAAAGCTTTAACTTTTTCTGCTTGTTTTTCACGCAGTGACAGGCACAATTTCTGATGAATAGGGGAAAGATCTGACACTGACCTGTAGTCTAAATCTTCAACTCATACATATTGCAAGTAATGTATTAAGAAAAATAGCAAAGTCCACCATCTATACACAGAGGTTAATTTGTATTGAAATTAGTAAGCTGCCATCTAAAATGAAATAAAAAAAAAAAAAATCAGTTAAAGGGATAGACACCTCGAGATCAGCTTTAGCTTCATGGTTAGCCTGATCACGAACATGAGCAGCCCAGATTCATCCTTGCTGAATAGAAAGGATGGGTTTTTCCCATACCTTGGAGGTGAACAGTGAAAGAATAAGGTGCAATAGTTGCAATTTTTGCATGCTTTAACAGAGGATATTGAGATTAGACATAAGAAAAAATACTTCACAGTGAGAGTAGTTAAGCACTGGGACAACTTGCCCAAAGAGGCTGCGGAATCTCCATCACTAGAAGTTTTCAAAACTTGACTGGCTGAAGTCCTGAACGACCTTTGAAGTCAGTCCTATTAAGCAGAAGCTCGGACTAAATGACCTTAAGGGGTTACTACCAGCCTAAACTGTTCTATGACTCTCACTCTAACATTCAGAGCCCTTACATAGACTATGGGAAATCCAAGTTCAAATTCATGCTCTGTCCAAGTTAAAGGAGAGATTTGATAGAGAGATCCCACATCCCCTTGAAAGCCAAGTCCACAACGTGCTTCAAGTACATTTCTTTGTTTCCTGACCCCTACGTTATTATCAGTTGAAGAGCTGGAACAGAAAGGTTGTTGGAGTCAACCCTTAATTAGCCGCTTCCTGCATTTAATTCCTAATCAGCTGAATCTACTTTTCAGTCAGTTGTTTTCTGCAGATTCCGTCTTGAGATACTTAATTTTCTTGCACTGCTGATCAAGCCAGAGCACCTAAGATGATGCAACAAATACCAACCCCAGCTGACACTCAGTAGCCCCACGAACTTCCTTGGGAGCATCTAGTGGTCCATGTTTGGTACATCAGGGTCTTTTTTTTCAGAAGGCATTTATATTTATTGCAATACATGTCCCCTACCTCTATTTTATCTGTTTTCACTTGCAGCTTTGCCTCAGGGGATCTAGAAAAAAACTTAGACACTTTATTAATTTTCCATCTGTGGTCCTAGTGCGTTGGTTCCACCATTACTTGGACAGGATGAGAACTGGTGTCCACTTTGTACAATCAGAAATAGTTATTTTGTTCAGCATGATGTGCCTGGCTGTGATATTGAGCACAATGCTTTTTATTTTCTAGCATTGAGGTTGCTTGAAGAATCAGAGACAGAGTTCCAGCTTGCTGTTTGTTAACATCTCTGAAAGTCATTTTGTGCAAACTAGATAGGGGTGAATGCATCTTTCCAGATGGTGTAAAGAGGCAGAATAACTGTCTTTGCCTGGACTCTTGGGTGACTGGACCCAGCCCTGCTCTACTCTGGAAGTAAGTGCCCACTTTTCATATATTGCACTTTCTGTCAGGGCTCATTAACATGGACACAGGTCACTGAAATGCTTTCTCACAGCTTCAGGGCCAGAGGTGACTTGCAGCCCACCGGCTCCACTGGTACACAGCACATCTGTATGTCTGTCTCTGAGCAGCCACATCCCCACTCTCCCTCAGTGCGCAGGTACATGGAGTGCTAAAGCACAGGCAACAGGCTCCTCTCCCAAAACAGGTAAGGGTGTCTTTCGTCCCAGAGCTTAAGATCTCAGTAACCGACTCTCTCTTGATGTTTCCTTTAGAGTAAATCATTCATTATCAATAGATTATGCCGGGCACAGTCTAGATGATCGCAGTGATCAGGCACACCTATCCACGTATTGTATCAGCACCACCCCTATTAGTACAGATTCTAGTGTTATTTGGAAAATTACAGGGATGCATGAGATAATGTTGGTCTAGTCGAAAAGTGCAGAAATAGGAATTCAAATAATTTATTTGTCCTTTGCCTTGTGAGACTGCCCTCTCCTCAAGCTGTTGGCTGAAGAGTCAGCAGGTGGGGAGAGGAAATAGACTGCCTGCTTTTCCTTGTGCTGATTTATGTCTACTCACTGCAAACAAGAAAATATACATCATGAATGTGCTCTTTAATTAGACTTTTGTAAAATGTGCACTTACAGCTATTAAGTGCACTTTTATGTCTGAATACAGAAATGTTTTCAGAATTGTCGGTGAAACTCCATAAGGGAGTAAGTTGGTTTCCAAAATCTACATTTATGTGTTTGGTTTTTGATAACCTTCAAAGCTATGTACTTTATATAAATTTGCTCATTACAAAGAGCTGGACAATACAGCTTACAAAATACTTTATATTAGCTGTTGACTTTGCTTTCTTTTTAGTGCTTTAAAAATCATTAATAATCATTAATAATTCCAAAGAAGCAATAAAAACAAAGGAACATTCTCTCAGTCTTTCATAAATAAAATGATTTAGGCATTTTCTTTCAGTGTGTGGTGCACTGCATTACATATTTTGCTAGTGATAACACTGAAATTATAAGAACAATTTGCTCATACTAAATGCAACCATGTAGTTTACTTGCTTTTCATAAGCAAGTAAAAAATATTTCCTGTGTCTGTTTTTGATCTGTTAGCAAGCAGTGTATATCTTTGTTGTGTGGAATTCAAGTGGCTTTGTGTTTTCTGTTAGTCTTTGAACTCGTGCTTCATCTTCAGCTGTTACCTAGATATTGTAGCCAAAAGAGATGTTTTGCACATAAGGAAGATGATGAAAAAATATTTGCTGTAAGCCAGTAAGAAAGTTACTTGTTCTACACAAAGCAACTAGGTAAATGAGCTTTTCCTCTTGACTGTTATTATGTGTTTTCTCCTTTTCGTCTTCCCTTCCAAATCGTTGTATGAAAGCCAGTGCATAAAATGAGAGCAGAGCTAAAGACAGCAGCAGATTTTGTAGGTAGCCTTTGTACAGGCACGAGGAAAGGAATACAACTCAGGAAGACTTCTGGCCATCTCTCTGACACACAGAACTAGGGCTTGCTGTGTCTATAGCCATAAAATGGTGCTGTTGCAGAGGCCTAACTCTGCGCTACAGGACCCTGTACAGCCTCTAGCACTCTACTCCCGTAGCATTAGCTTATACCTGAATGTAGTGCTTCATGAATTTGACTATGTCACTTAATAAGAGAGGCCAGTACAAAAGCTAACACTGAATTTCTAAGCCGTGTGGTCCACATCAAATATAGTCAGTATTTCATTAATCAGAGGCTGAGGTATCCAACGAACAGGGAAGCCGCATAATGGAAGCATTTGAAATGCAAAGATGATTGTGGTGTGGCACTGCTCAAAGGCAGCCTGGTTTCATTCTGCTTCAGCTCTCTGCCAGCTCTGCTCCCTCGGCGCAGGCAGGGTCTGCTCGCATGCATCTGCTTAAAAGATCTCTCTTGTGCCCAGTGCTTCAAATTCTGGGGAGTTTCTCAGGTTTGTTAGTAAGTGGGAGAGCTGAGTTGGCTTCTGTCCTTTATGTGCAGCTGCTCTGGACTAAGAGCCCAGTGAAGTACAGTGCAGAAGCATCTGAGTGGGGACTAATAAACCCAACAGCACCGAAGCTACCTGCATACCACCACTTGTGTCCCTGCATCGTGTTTTTCGATACTTTCATTTCATGGAGCTTGAGAGAACAGATTTGCAGTGAATATGTCTTTGGGTTTGATCTGATAAGGTTCTGCACAATGCAGACGTGATTAACCGTTTTCCCTATGTGAGGTGGCCTGGGCGTACATTACTTGCCCCACACCTGCCCTAAGAAACCCAGATGATCTGAACTGGCTCTGCACTGAGCAAGCTCTGAGTCTTCCTATCCAGGGCATGATTAATCCACCTGGATTTGATTATAAATGGTTAATCCCCTTGGATAAACCACAGATGATGGGGACTGACTAAGCCCCTACTGCATAAGAAATATCATTATTCATTGACTCTAATAGCAGCTCATGTGATCTAAAATAGAATAGCCTGTTTTACCAGAAAAATAAACAAGTAAAAAAATAATATGGAATTGGGTTTTTATCTTAACCAAGGATTACATTTGGAAGGATTTTAAAAAGTGGATTTTAAAAGATTAATTTAAAATAATCTCTACAGTTCGATGGGATTTAAAATTGTATTAATTTATTTTAAAATGTATTTAAAGTCCTTTTAAAAAATAATTCTTTTTCTTTCCCTGCTGCATAAAAACTTACCTTCCAGTTTGTATCATAACGTTGGCCTAATGTTAGTTGATAGGTATTAAATTTTCACATTAATTAATATTGATTTGTAACGCTGTAAGTGCCATTAATTTCAGTCCTATACTTAAATATCCATGAAATGTGAGAAAAACCCCAAATACCAGATTCTGACCTGAGCCTTAGTGTTTTCTGTCAGATGGAACTAGAAATCCATACTCTAAATACTGTTTTTATATCACTTTTTACACAGACATAACTCAACAAGAAATCATTTAAAATAAGTAAAACATCGGGGAAAGGACGTTTCTATTGTTTTAATATTCCTGTTGTTAATTGAGGAAAACTAGTGAAAATGTTTGGAACAAAGGTGTTCTTACGGTGTTATTTGGTTATTACCCTCCTTGTGAGATTAGAAAAGTTCACAAAAGATACTTAAAGATGATGGAAGTTGGAATAAAATGTGGGAAAGAATGTGCTGTGGGTCCTCTAAAGTCAGATATCCTGAAATATTTCTTCCAAATGTGCTCCTTGCACTCATGAAGGTGTTCTTTCTGATTCCTATTAGGTCTACACATTTCATGTTTTTTTTCCTTTGCTTTCATAATGAAATGAGAGTTATGGATCATTGAACAGATATAAAGCTTTTTCGTTGGTGGAATTTGGGACTGGTATGGATAACAGCATGGGGAGAGGTGACTGTTGTGTGAGTAGCACAAAAGTATTTACATTACATTAACTCTGTGTCCTCTGTATGGTAAGGAGGTCACCCTGGTTTCAAGTTGTTTGTTTAGCTTTTATTTTTCCTTTATTTTCTTTATGCTTGATATTTGAAAGAATGAAAATCCCTATCTGGGTAGAGTCAGAAATATAACTGGGAAGCAAGCTATTACATGGGAAATTAAATGTAATTTTTCTGGATGAACTTATCTATGGTAAGAAGAATCGGAAAATAGCTTTCTTCATACAGATTTTTTTTCAGAAAATAAAGGAGTGAGTGGATAATTCTTTATGAAAACACACTTGTATGATCCAGATCAGACCTGGTAGAATAATGAGATTTTATTTTATTCCCCTTACGTACTTTTCCAGCTGAGAAGTGTAACAATAATATACAAAAGTATGGTCTTAAGGTCCAGAGAAGTTCCCAGCCTGCCAGCTGCTGATGGTGTTTGGTTTGTTTACTGAAGAGAAAGAGAATTGCTCTATCTTGATGTTTACAATAACTTAAAGACCAACTAGATTGCTAGCTAGTTTAGATTCCACTCACGTAGGCAGAAAACAGTCTATCCAATTTCAAGGTATTTCAAATACGCTCTCCGGTCTCATGTATTTGTTATACACATATATGATTTCTCTAATACCACCTCTATCAGCAGACATCTCCATGCCATTAGTACGATTTTCCGCTCACAGCAGTTATACTCTGATACAGACCCATTGGTTTTAGTGAGCTATTTCAATATTTATGTAAACATATTAATAAAATGAGAATGGTGCCTAAGGCTTTTTCCCTGTTACAAAAGTACACCAGAAACACAATGAACCCAAAAAACATTTACTGCAAAGCAACCCCTCGTTTTTCTCTCTGTCACATGACCACTTCCTTTTCCTACAGCCACGGAAAAAGGATTGCGGAGGGAGCAAACTACAGCTGACCGTGCTCAAAACCCCTCCATGCCTTATCACTTGTGGTGACAGTGGAAGCCCTCTGCCAGGACATTGGATTGCACCTCTTGTGCAGCAGGGAAGGGCCATCTTGCCGCTGGGCTGAGTCATGTGGCCCATGTGGGCAGAAACAAGGTGCAGGGCTGCTGAGGCTGATGGCTCTGGCTTCCCTTGGAAGTGGGAGCACGACTGCCACAGCAGCCCCAGGTTCTTCTCACCCATGAAGCTCTCCCCAAGCTCGCTGCTGCCCTTGGGCTCAGAGTGAGGAGGTACGGTACTCCTGGCTCTGGGCCACGGGTGAGTATTTCAGAATCCAAAACTTGTATGGTCGGGAAGGTTGATATGGTGTTCAGATGTCATGCCATTACTTGGGCTTTAGACACTTGGTACTATTTATCATGCCCTCTGTCATTATTAGTATCTTACCCTCTCCTGCGAAGGATCCTAAGTCACCACTGAGGTTTCTTTGGTTCTCAGTACTTTTACAAAGCTTCCTTTCATCCTCTTTTTCCATGCCCTCTCATTTTTACATGCTTTAGAATTTTTAATTGCTCTTAATTTTAATCTTTTTGTTCTTTTCAATTCACAATGTATGCCTTCTGTATTTCTAACCACCGATGTTCATTACTTTCTTACTGAACCAGAATAACTTCAGCTACTCTTATCCCTTCTTGGTTGTGGAACTCAATTAGATCAGCCATCTAAATATCCCAAGCTAAATATTTTGTATTCAGCTTCACACACATTTTCTATTTACATTTTCCCTTCCAGTTGATTTTGCTCCCAGTCTTCCCTAGCCCTGAGGAAGCAAATGTCTTTTACGTAATTATATGAAAATGCTGTCTGTTTCTCTGCAATGAATTTGTGATTGCTGGTCTCTTGACAAACACTTATCCTTGGATGAAAAAGTGGTTATCTTTGCCTCGTAGAAGGGGAGTGATATTATATGGAGCATAGGATATTTTTATATCTCTTTGTTGGACATTATCTATAACTCTCTTCTCCCTCCCCCCTTGCACCACATAAGTGTTCACCTCTTTTGCCCACTCTCTATCCAAAACATGATTTTACTCATCATGCGACTTGGCCTATGGACTTTCATGGGGTGTCGTTATACCAAGGGGAATTTCAAGCTCTGCTCTCAGTAGTGACCCAGATTTATCACAAAGTCATATAAGCAGCTTTCCTTCTGAAATTACTTCAATTTTGTTTGAATGCTTCTCTGTTGTGCTAGGCTATAGAGCACCCTTCTACACTATGTGTTCAACAAACTACTGCTAGAGGCATTAGGATTTTAGTCAGTTGTGACATAACTGCACTTGTGGACTAAAGCTTCAGCTTATCACTGCCATTTATTCAAAGGTGGGTTCACTGGGAGGGGGAGAGTGTTTAGCAAGTAGGTATATTTTAGTACCTTCCACCCTCCCTTCAGAAATACCATTTAACTCGAACACTTGCACCCTATAGTGCAACTGTGGCCCTGCAGCCTTCTCTGTGTCAGATTTTGTGGCCCCTGGTACATGGTGTTTAGAGATTTACAGCACACGTGCCCATACATGAACTTTAAAATTCCTCTGGGAACACAGGTAATCTGAAGGCCAGAGCTAATAGTTTATTAGCAATGTTTTTTCCATTTCAATTAAAACAATTAGAGCAACACAAAATTGAACTAACTAAATAAAAAAGTAGCTACCCAAAGGACAAGTATGCAGTAAAAAAATTCATTGCTTATGGGAGATTGAATCTTTTCCACCTAATCTTCCTAAAACTTTGGGTGATTTGGCACAGTTTCTCTGAAAGATTAGTATTGTCTTGTGTGTTCTTGACACTTAGGTTACTGCATGTTTCAACGTGGGTCAGAAGAGATTTTTTAGGTCTGTATAGGGATGTCCATGGTATAAGATAGTAATATTGGTAAAATATATTCAAAAACAACATGTAAGAATATGTTTGCCATTTGCTTTGGGGTTATAGTAGGAGACTTTTTACAGTCTAGTTTCAGCTTTCCCTCAATTCCTCTATTATAAGCAATTTAGTTACGTATTTTCTTATGAAAGCATTAATTAAATTGTCAAACTTTTATATTTAAATTGAAATATTACTATGCGGGCTTAATGGCAGAGGAAAATGCTGAGTTTTATTAGTCAATGTTAATGATTTATGACACTGCACACTGAATTTCTTGTTTTTTCTGGTTCAAATTATATCAAATACACACAAGAAAGCTATTGCAAGAGAAAACTAAATGCCCTTACAGCAGCATTTAATTCTTTCCTGCATTTATGTAATAAGAAATAGTAAATATAATACATATCTTAAACCATGGTAATAAATATAACACATACATTAAATCATATTGTAATGTAAAGAAAATTAAATGTCAAGACAATTTCCCTTGAAACTGTTTTTCACCTACAGATTGGGATTCTGAATGCATGAAATAAACTATGAGAAATAATTGATTTCTGCCTTTAAAATTTCATCTATAATACAAAAAGTGGTCTGTTCATGACACTGGGTAGGTGTTTTGATATTGTCTTAACAGACCAGATTTGCTTTTCGGTTTAGGAAAACTCTCAGCGATTCCATTCAGTATAGGTATGAAGAGATCAGTCATTGGGTTTTCTTTCATGTAATGATAACGTTGGCATAATGTACGTTAGACACCGTTGAGGCTTTTGCAATGGCTAACAAATAGTCAGTCTATTTGTGGGTGTTACAGTGCTGAACGAGTAAACATATGCAAAAGTTTCTGTGTTCTCTAAAGGAAGACTTGCAAGACACAAATGAGAAAACAGTAGTTGGTACTGATATCCTTATGTAGCTCTCTAGTGAGGGGAAAATCTAAAGCACCTTTGAGATACTAGATTTGAAACATGCAGGTGCTACAAACATAAGACTAACAGAACAATAATGGAAAAATGTGACTTTTTGGGTTGTGAGAATTCTTACGAGGGAAAGACGACAATGACCATATAAAAGACCTTATTGCAGAAAAAGGATGAAATAAATGTTTAAAATTAATCCACATTTTATATTCTTTAACGTTCTGCTATATTTACTTTTTAGAAAGATTTAGAAAAAATCAGTACTATGTGCACAAACAGAAATTTTTAAAAGGAGTGGATGTATAATCCATTAAACCTTCATGATGTGCTTTCTGTTTTGATTAAAGGAAGTTTTTCTGATCAAACATGTGACAATGTTGCAATGGAGTATCTTTGAAAAGTTCAGGTTACCAGGAAGGTAAGTTTGATAAAATGGTTACTGCTAAAGTTAAAAGTCTTCGACTCAGTTTTCTTTAGTACACCAACCATTTGCATCTAGTGAATTGTCTTCTTGGTGACAAAGTCCAAATCTGTAAATCACACATACTGCTGAAATCCATATAATTTTTGCCTGTATTAGACTAAAAGATTACAAGATCAGGCCCATAATACATGTGGCCTTACATAAAGACAAAATCATAGAATCATAGAACGGTTTGGGTTGGAAGGGACCTTAAAGATCATGTAGTTCCAACCCCCCTGCCATGGGCAGGGACACCTCCCACTAGACCAGGCTGCTCAAAGCCTCATCCAGCCTGGCCTTGAACACTTCCAGGGATGGGGCAGAGCTGTTAATTTTCATCAGTGATAAAGGAATCCCATTCATTATTAGGTATAAATATATATATATAAAAAGTAATTGTAATATAAAAAAAATAAAAATATGAATCCCATCAAAGAGCAATTCTTCCCTAAAACCAAAAACTGAAGGTGCATAGCCTTTTTTACAGTTTTGTTTTTAATAATATCCTGATTGCAAAGCAGACAATTGCAGTCACTAACTTTCTTATTGTACTTGGTTTGATAGGTTCAAACTGCAGCAAATCATAAACCAATCTTCATTTGTTTTAAATTATTCAGAAGGAAATGAGACCCAGTAGAGTGCTCCTGTCTTCTAAGTCTGGCATAAAGGCAATGAAAAAGGACTGTTTAGTTCAAAATGGTATTGAAACTGATTTACACTATCAAATAAAGTGTGCTTCTCATTTATTGTTGTTTAGGTATTAACGTATATCATGAACACTGCTCAGTTTATATCTGCATGGATACACTCCAACAAAGCCGGCATTTCTGTAAAGCTGTCAGGAAAACAAACCTGTTACCACATAAAAATACATGCAACACTCCAAATGCTTTATTTTAACGAATTTATTGTGCTGTGCTTATCCCAGGCTGTGAGGCAGATGACAGTGATTTATAACTCGCAGAGCAGTAGCCCTGATAGGATGATGAAGGACCGTTTCTCCTCATTATGCCAGCAGAGCTTCTTTTCACCTCTTCCCTTATTCTCTGTTCATTGTTTGCCCTTGGCATCATCAGTCACCAGGCAGTACAGTTTACAAACACTGTTTTGGCTGGCAGAAAATAAATTGTTCAGCCGATGATGTGAAATCTATCAAATTCCTACTAAGCTGCATCTCGAAACCCCTATTCAAGCTCTTGTCTGAGGCTGATCCATAGTTAGATAACGTTTTACTTCTAAGAGATAGATTCTTTCCCTTCTCACTTGTTACTCAGAGCAAGATGCATTTCCTTTAATCTTTCTGCAGGCAAAGGCTGACCAAATTCCAAGAGCTGTAGGGACGAAATCATTTGTCTCTGGACCTTTTCTGTTTTTGTTACAAACCCCACATAGACAGCTTTATGGAGGGATAGTAGAGCAATATTTGTCATTCTGGGTAACGAAATATGAATAACACCCAACGTGTAAATATGTAGCTGAACTTCATTGTTGAAAAGAAAACATATAAACCAGAAAGGTGACAGGGACAGGTCAAAAACCAGAAACAAACAATATGTCGTGTTTATCTCCTTGGCAGCATCCACATAAAGTTATTTAAACTATAAAGCCATGTTTGTTTGAGTGGCTTGGTATAATCCACAAGCAAATCAGTTGGTTACAAATGACTGAAGCTGCTGAATGGGGAATTAGGTACTTGTATATTTAATAAAAAAAAAAATCTGCATTCCAAGTCTGAGCAAAAGAAAACATACACATTCTGGTATGGCTTTCCTTAAATAATCCATCTATCTGACAGAGCTGGTGTGACTATAATGTGACTAGAGACAGACCAGAATGGAGGAGTAAAGAGGATTTGCACAGAATGCAAACTGAAGGGGAAGTGGAGCCTTTCAGTACCATACGTACATGCATTTTAAACTGTTGGGACAAAGTCTTGAAAAATACCCAGTGACCATCATTATTGAGAACTATGACATCACAAGTAAATTATTTTGAGAGTAACAAAAAGTAATTTACTCTGTCAATCCATTCCATCTGTATCTTAATATGCATTTGAATGATTCGAAGTACAATGAGTATTGGTTTAGTCTTTTTTCTATGGTAGCCTTCCCTAGATGATGAACCTGAAGTTACTGCTAGGTCTGACTGTGGAGGTAACTGTGAAAAGAAAACATTTTTTCAGTGTTCTGACCTGTTTTATGCTCCTGTTAACTGGATTTACTGTTTATAGCACACATGGCGGTGATAGCGATGATTAAAATTTTTCCACAATGAAACTAGGGAATGGAATGAGTATTTTTCAAGACTTTCAAGACTGCACAAATTTCTCATAGGTGCCAATAATTATTTGCCGTTGGTAACTGGAAAATGTGCATAAAGTAGCCAGGAGTAAGAGTTTTAACCCTCTTAGTAGCATTTCTTAAGTTTGTAGTAGATTATATGTGTGTGACCTACACTCCTTTGCTTTACCTGTCTGCACTAGTAATGCCCGGGACTGCAGGATATCGTAATGACTAGGGTGATAGACACCACAGACCATTTTCGTATGTATCACACTGTTCAGTCTCAACCTGTGTGACTGCAGTGCTGTCAGCGCCAGAGCCCTGGAAAGACAGGTCAGGAAGGAGATCCCCCCCATCCTGTAGTGGCTCCCATGGTTCCTACTCGTCTGAAGTGGGGCAAAAGCAAAATAAACTCCCCGATCCCAAACCTGGCATTCATTTTCCCAATTTTGCGATCAAGTCACAGTAGACAAGTGTCTAAGGACACACAAGTGTCTCAGGAGCAGTGGAGTTCAACTGTCCCACCAGTCTGGACTGTCTAGAAGTTTCGTATCTGCTGCTAATTCCAAAGAGATGGTGTAGAGCCAACTACTTCATCCGGTTGGCTTTTCAGAAATGCATCAGCAACCAACAATTGTAGTCTGATCTTTATTTCTGTTACAGCAACCATTTGCAGAAGGAAAGACCTGACAGAGAGTCTGGGCCTCAGAATGGCAAAAATCAGGATGTGAAACGTGTTTGCTGTAAAAAAATCTGGGGGGTTCTGTAGTTCTTTTAATGTAACAAAGTAGGGAAGTGTGTTTTACTCTTGGTAATTTGGTTAAGTGCTATGTAATACCTCTTTCATTCCTTTTTGTTCTAGTCATTGGACTGTCACAGCTATCAAACTGTCTAAAGTATTTGTTTTAACAAATGAATTTGTGCTTTGGCAGCCTCCTCAGGCAGTGAAGTTGGTGGATTTTTAAATTACCACTTGGGATACTTACGGAACTGGCTGCTGATGTCCATTCAATTTGCTTTTTATCTTTCTGTGAACATGGTGATTTTTATTGGAATTTTGCTCGGTTTTGAGGGAATTATACAACTAATTGTTTGGTTTTCTGTATACTTTCAACCCTTTCCAAGATCAGCAACTCTGCGGATGCCTTCCTTTCTTGAAATCCTGCAAATACAGGGCTGGAAGAGAGCACCCACGTCACTGAGCCCAGCATTCAGCCAAACGAATATTGTTGACACCGCGTCCAGCACATTCATTCTATTACATATCAGTGAAAGCTCCTAAACTAAAATTAGACATTGTAAATCTGCAGGTTTGCACAATTTGTTGTATACAGTTTGTAAAAACAAATGACTAAAGATTATAAAGAACTGTTGTTAATTTTTAATCAGAAAAAAAATCACCAGGTAGACATCATTCTAGCATTTGCTGTCAATGAATGCTTAATACTGCAATTTGCAAAACGTTTTAAATAATTCTATGTACAATTAAGTTAATATACATCCTTCTTTATTTCAAAATGTGTGTTCTTTTTAACACAACATTTTAAAAGTTTTTTTTTCCCTCAAGAACATGTCCCTCTTAACTGCTCATTTTAAAGAATTTTTATGTACCTATAGGTTTGCAAAGAATAAATACATTTACCTCTATGAGCTTCTAATATGCATAGGAGACATATATAGATACTGCTGTTGGAATGCTGGAGAATTTGCTTTATTTGTCTTAGATTTTGGAGCAGTATTTTTCACAAATAGATCTAACTCTAAGGAAATAACTGATTTTTACAGGGCTTTACCTGTTTCCTTTTTGACAGTAGGCAGAGGCGGCAGTTCTGCAGAAGATACAGATGCATGCAACCATGAGACAGATGTCACTGAACAATCTTTTGGCTGTTTTTCACAGGAAGCCTTGCTGTGGCCAGCATTCATTGTGACTTTTTGTGGAGCAGCTGTTGTGTTGCTGGGTTGCTTTGAATTGAAGGGAGAGTCAAAGTCAACATCTTCCTTCCCTTAGCAGGGGAATTCTTTGTAGGATTCCTTTGATTATTTTTTCCCCATCAAATTCCTTTGTCAAATTAATGAGTTTCTGTGCCCAGTGACCTCCTAGATGTAATTCACATTTCACTGGAACACCTATTGCAGTCTTGATACCATTTTGACACCATTCAATTGTGAATTCATCCATATTTAGTTCTTCTAGAGGTAAGAAGGAAGATTATTTTTCTCCTTATATGAGTAAAGATTGGGTGGGAAAAAAAAGATTAGCTTCAAGATCTGAGTTACTAGATGCTAATTCTCAGGAGCATAGTAAGTTGTTTACAAATAAATAACTGCAGTCTCACTTCTCTAAAGATTTTATTCTGCTTGAGATATAAAAAAGATATTTAGATCTAAAGAGCTTGTAACATTCATGATGTTGAATTGCCAGGGTTCACTCATGTCTTTCCTAATGGATGTAAACCACCGCCCTTAATTTTAATGTGGCAGTAGTCTACGTGGTGCTAATGGTTGTAGAGGTTGCAAAGTCATGGAGTACTAGTATCTGTAACTTTTTAGGGGACCACTTTTTCATCTGCTGTGGGTATGAAAACAGCTCAAACTGCTTTGGAATCTCTGCATGATAGTATTTATTGCCCTACTGTTCAGCATCTGTTTTTCATGCAACATATCCATGTGTCTACAGTGAAAAATCCATATTAAAACTTCAGATATAACTCCCTTGCTAAACTTATATAAAATCTCTTTCCCCACTCTTACTGCTACCACTTGTTAAATGCATAAATTTTAGCAATATTGAAAGTATTACTTGTAATATTTTGTAACTAGTATTACTGAGCATACCGAGCTTCAGAAATGAATCCTAGACCACTAGGAAGCCTGCAGATTCCCCAGTCACCTCAGTGGTTTCATATGCAGGATGAGAATGGGTAAGGAACTGCTATTTATTTTCAGACACTAGTAGAACTGCTCCGAGGAATAGTAATTGCATATATAGAATTGTATGTATAACTGTTTTCCTCTAATGACAGTATTTCTAAGTAATGTGATTAATAATCTATAACAAAATATATACTTTTTCTCCACCTTATGCCAGAAAGCCTCTTTTAAACTTGGATTTAGAGTTTTCTGAGTACATCTATATGTACAGCATCAGTCTCTGAAGCTTCTTTAACTTAACATTGTATCTTCTAACAGACTTTTAATTTTTTTTTTCTAATCAAGATTAAAATTTAGATTTTATTCAGTTTCTAATCACTAGAATCACTGTTAGAATTAAGGACTCTTTGCATGTATCGAAACTTCCAGCAAGACATTTGAAACAGTGGTTTCAAATCTACACAAGCTTTGGAAGTTTCCCCCTTTTTAATTCCTTCCTCATATGAAACAGATACGTTTCAAAGATTCATGCTTTCCAGGAGACTATTATTCTTCACATCTTCCTATTGCTGTCTGAAAACCACACAGCTCTTCCTCTTAGGAAGCCACTGTAGAGTATTTAATCTAGTAGTTATAAGCTGAATATTAAAAAAAAAAAAAAAAAAAGTGAAAGGCCATCATTGTGCTTTTCCAATGATCTGCTTCTCTTTATGAGTGTCTCTCCTCATGGTCTGTTGCCTTTCTGGAAAGTTCAAGCTGTGCCTTCCGCATTTTTCATTTGCCCGTTTTACTCTACAGTGTTCTTACTCTACTTCCAGTCTTCTGTCACCAATCTGGTCTCATGCCATGTTCTTAGGGCATGATGAAGGACAATAAATCTGAATTCATAACCATAGTAAGTCTATCAAGTAACAGGTAAATGACCAAAAGGTATGGAAAAGACCACATGAAGAGAGATGAAAGTTTCTTGGTGTAGGCCTGCTCATCAGTGAACACTCAATCTGATTTTAGTCACAGCTCTCCCTGAATGTGACATTTCCATCCAGTCAAATCCTGTTTGAGTGACATAGTTGTAAAACCTAGTTGACTTTCCATTTTTTAATCCAACATAGGTCAAAAAATTAGAAGACTGCAAATGAAACCTGTAAAGTTTTTCACAAAAACTATATTCCTGCAGAATATACCTTAAAAAACAAACAAGCTGTGGTTTATCCTTTTCTCATACTTAGTTCTTCTATTTGAAATTTTGTTATTTTTGTCCTATTGTGCTGTTTCAGCAATGCTGTATTTTTATGTGTGTGGAGATACATATTCTCACATAAAAACAACAATGGAATCTTCCTTGGATCTGTTTTAATCTCTTCCCTTGAGGTCTTGAATATTCAGCAAGGATTTTTGTTAGACCTTGTTTCAAAAGTCAATATGAAACATTTCGTAAAAACGCACTTTATGTTGTAAACATTCTGCTAAATTTTGTGATTTACATACTGTATTATGTTGGTCGAAAAGATGTCTTAAATTAATGGGAATAATAGTTCCTCTCATCAATCTTATCTGTAAATAAAGTAAAATAAAAAATGACAATAAAGGCAGCTTCAAATATAAATGCCTCGGGGTGTATCTTTTAATTATATTTTCTAGGTAAGGAAATTAATTTGATAATGTCATCACTCTCATAATATTTGCCTGTCTCTCTGAGTGCTTGACCTCTTCCTTGTTAACTGTTCTGGTATCCCTGTGGCAGCCGGGGTCGCACAGATGGGGAACGCCCTTACCAGACCTGTGCAGGCTGGTAACACAAAGTAGGCTTTTCCTGTGGAAAAACTGACAGTTGCTCTGGAGTGAATTTTCTATACCCTTCACTTTTAAATTGAACTGTCAGCAGGCACTATACTTAACAAATCTACTTTATACGCTATTCATTAGATGTCAACTAATAAATGACTGACGAGCCAAATCTGAGAGATTTCATCAGTGATCTGTCAAAATGCAGCATGATTAACTCTCAAAACTTAGAAGTTACTGTCATGAGGGTTGTCAGTTTGAGTTCATTTGTTTGCTTTACTTGGTTTGTCTGGCAAAACCTATCTTTGTTTAAAATCATGCCCCTGGGACTATCTGACTGGTTCATTTTGGCTTCAGAATGGCTTTCTGCTCAATGCTGGAATCAAATACTTCATGTTGAATTGGTAGAAGAGCAGATAGTCAAGTCTTGTGGGAAAGCCGCTGGTTTCCTACTTTATTCTAGCACCCTCCCCTAGTCTGCACAAGCGTACAATTTATCCTTTGGTTTATACCACTCAGATCCATTTCAGAAGCTACAGGAGGCTTAAATATGACACAAGATTGGCTTCTGGTTTCAAAGCTCATTGTAATCTAAAATTTTCCACTGATTCAAGTAACTTTGAATCAAGCCCTTGTCCAAGGTGTGAGTGTGGTTTTTAGAGTCTAAGATGTTCTGCCATATGAGGTAGAAACGGTGATAATTGCTGTGCACTATGGAGGGATTCAAAAATCATGCTGTGGCATCCCTACAACCTTTTTCAAGAAGTCTTTAAGTGATCTGCTCTGGAGAGAGTGAGGTGCAGAATCCAAGCAAAAGCCAAAGAGGAAACTCACAGTTGGTCAGTAGGGTTGATTTTGAGTCTAGTATGTGAAATTGTTTCCTAATCTTCCTTTTTTAGGGGTGTATCTGTTACAGACACATACAGTCGTATCTACTATAGCATCAGTGTCCCAATTCACCACATTGCCATATAAGGATATAGCTTGGACGAGCAATATTGCACTTAACCTCTTAGATGGAACAAGGAGGCCGAAATGGAATTGAACACTAATGCCCTTCCTCATCCTACCTTTGGCTGACAAAAATACATCCATGGGAGACTATGTCTAAGGTATTAAGTGCTCAGCAGAAGGAGCACTTAACATCCGTTTAAACCAGTTAAGACATAATAATCTTGTTTCTTTGTCAGGCTTATCAGATTCTGTTCCATATTGAGTACCAATTCTTCTGGCGGAGACCCTTTACGTGGAACCAAAAAGAGAAGGTTGTATACATGTTATACATGTTTCAAGAGGTGTGGGTACAGTAGGCTATTTCACTTCAACATGTATTTTCAACGCGTACATTCTCTGCAATGTTTAGATCCACTCTGCAACTGCTCAGACCAACATTGAATTGCTGGGGCAGAGAAAGTACAGATTTCTGTTACATGCTTTTCTCTTGCTTCAAATAGTTGCTGCTACATAGAAGCAAGTCCTGAAGCCGTTATTCATTATTTATTCTGTTAAAAGTTCATTTATTTCTGAAAGACTTTTACATGAGGTTTTGGTGGTAGTTGGAATTTATGGATATATTCCAGCATCATTTAATAATAGATCCTCTTGTAGGATGTCTGGACCGGATTAATCCTACCTGGCTGCAGGTACCCGCATTAAGAACTTTGTTGTTTTGGATTCCTTCTGTAATCACTTAATGCCTGGGTTACCCTGTGGAATTGCTTATCTTTCTCTAACGGCTTAGAGGGAATTCCAGATGACAAGGCTCCTAATTCAGTCCCTGAAGATAGGAGACTAACTAGTTGAGCCCATATAAAGGCTTAACTTGAAACAAGGGGGAGGAAGATAGATCTGTAATTGTAGAAAGGGTGAATTTCACTCTAATTTAATCTAGAAAGGATTTGGCTTATAGAAGAATTGTTCACACGGAAACTTATTATGAAATTCAAAATCATTCAGATTTTTTTCAGAAAGTCTATATCATTAGGAAGTAGGCAATTTACAGATCAAATGTCTGAAAAATGTAGCCTTACCTTTCTTAGGATTTTGGTGTAACACAAATGCCAAATTTAATGAGTTGATTTCCTATGTTTTGACAAAATTATGTAAAATCTTAATTTATGTTTTCAAGTGATATGGATATACATTTGCTTTTTATTTTCAAGTTTCCAAGAAAAGTAGTTAGGAACAGAGCTTTTCAATCTTTGCAGCTTTCCCCGAATATCCTGGCCTGCCTTTTCATCTGTAGTTTTTAATTTATAATTCAGTTTGCAAACTTGAAATAAAATACTGCTGAAATTGTGTAATTAGGGCATAAAATACAAAATTTCTTGAGTGGTTCATCATCCAGCCTTCAACCTTCTAAAACATCAAAATTTTTCAGCATCTTTCCAAACATTCAGTAACTCAGCAGGATTACTTGTGCTGAAATTAAGTACGCACATAGCTGTTTTCAGGGATCAGGTTGCCCACTCATAGTTTTAAAATCCAAGGCTGTGTAGTAAGATCCAAACCTGTCTTGAGGAGAACTGGCATCTGGCTGCCCCAGAGGAGCTCTCAGCAGCACAACGGCTCTGGTTCAACAAAGGAATTTGTTGGATTTTTTTTTTTAAAACTTCTATTACCTTGTTCAAGTCTTGGCCTTCATTTGTGTTTCTCTTCTCAGTAGTCGTGCCTGGTAAGCCCTTCAAAACATAGTTGAACAGGCTAAAAGACCACATATCAACAGGGAACAGAGAAACACAAAATCATCTTTACTTCCTCTAAGCAAATCTGGACATTAAATCAGCTAGACCCCCAACTGCTTTACATTTCTAACTTAAGAAATAGAAATGTGATACACGCTGAGAAGCTCTGAATGCAGGAAGCTGTTAAAATAATGAGCAATTTATTTTGAAGGATAATAAGGGTTTAAGTCTTACTTTCTACAATGAGAAAAAACAAAAGTAATATGAATAAAGTACATGAAATTATGTTGGTGTGAAATCAGTGTGAATGAGGTCAGGAAAAAAGGTTGTAAATATATTTTCGGGTTCAACTGTATTGATAAGCAAAGCTGAATTTTTCAGGTAATATTGAAAGGTTTTTTAATCACATGTATCAGAATGACAAAATTATTCTATAGCTTTTCAACTGTTTGTGTACCTCAGCTTCATTGCAAGCATCTGAGGCCTGGTCCTTTAAACCCTGTTGACCTTGAAATGCTCACCTTATCCAAATAACCCCATTAAAGCCTGTAGGCTCACTGAGGTGAATAATGTTTGAAAGGCTCAGCCTTCAACTGATATGAGCTGGGTTTGAAAAAGTTCTACACTAGATTAAAATGCACACTTTTAGCTTTAGGGTTTAAAACAAAGTTGCTTCATTTCCTAGTTACAATCAATTTATGCAAAAATTGAAGTACAAATGCTTCTACTTCATAATGCATTTAAATCCTGTTATAGAAGTCTTGTACACCAAAACGCCCACAAAGTATGTTTTTATATCTTTGTCTGTTGGTGTTATGGAAAAATTCTAGAGAGTACTTTGTCATCCTACTATTCTCTGGATAGCAACGAGTGAAAGTGCTGGATCAAAGTATTCTACTTTTATCTAAAATAAGGCTAAAAGTGAAAAAGTCTCTAATATAAAAGCCCAAATATTCTTTTTAGGTTTCATCAGGTCACAACGGTGGTAACTTTTGCTTCACTGTGTAATGTACTGTCATGTCACTTCAGACACAATCGGAAAGGTTTTGGCATGGTGTCACCTGAGATCATTATGGTCAGGATAGACTCTCTTTAGCTTAGGAAAAAAAAAAAAAAAGAGAGTTGTAGAAAGACATTGGGGAGAAAAATTGCAGTTTTTGTAGGTTCCACCCTTCATTAGAAAGAGTTATACATTTTTAGGGAAAAAAAGATTGATCAAACCTGAGAAGATTCTGCTCTAATCACTAGAATATGTTGTCTAATGGCAAGACACCATGTGTCCTTCCCCAATATTCTTGTAAGAAGCTAAAATTGGAATTTCACTCATTTCCCATGATTTTGAGATATTTGCTCTTTCACATAGTTCTGAGTATTCCAGTATAAGATTGTTCTGATGGTTTTGTTCTCACTCTGCCACCCTCCCCTAATCTTTAAACTGACAATTTTTGGAAGCAGAAGGAATCAGAATCACATAAAAACCCCAAGTTCTCGCTGTATCCTGGCCTGCCATGGAAAGCTACAGAAATCTCACAGCATCTGCATTTACATGATTATCATGCAGATTTCATATAAATGTTTTGCTTGAATGCTTTTGAACACGTATTGTTAAGGGGCCGCATGTAGACCCACAGAAGGCATGTCATAAGTTAATGTAATTCTTAACACACACAGAATGACCAAATCTAGCCCTAAATCTCCAGTTTGGAATGGCATTAACTCAATGGTTTTTTCCTTACAAGAAACCATTTAATTTGTATAATCGTCATGAGGACATCAGCTCTTGCTCCTCACACTTTTGTGTTATGCTGCTGGTTTAAGCAAACCTAAAATTCACATATGACACAGAGATTCCTGAAGTTATCGTGTTGTACATACACCTCAGTTAAATTTATATATCTCAGTTGTAATTTAAAATTTTGGCGTTGGTTTTGGCTACTAAAAAAAATCTATATCTTTTCATTCTGCTTGGCATTCTGTGTTAGTCACATTATGTAAAAAGTCCTATATGTCAGGTAATATAAATACAAAAACAAAACTTGGTTTTGTCTAGGCAGCTGTTTTCAAGCTAATCGTAAATGAAATAACTTGGCACGATCAACCCCTTCTGTTGTTGTGGGCCACTCTTACCGAATCAAAGTGAACTTGGAAATCATCTGTTCACAGAATGACAAAGAACTGGAAGTTTTTCAGGTTGATTTGACATTGTTCTGGCTTACATTCAGCATTCTGGTTTCTGGTGGAGAAAAGATAAAAGCCCACTGGGAGAGGGAATGAGGGTGTGGGTTTTTTTCATTATCTATTTATACTAATACCAAAGAAATCACTTTTAGAATACCAGCTAATCCTGAAGTGTTGAGGAAAAAGTGACAAAAAGTCATTCTTTGCTGCACAGATGGTTCATGACAAACACAGCAGGAGCAACAGCAAAGCATTAATTTGTTCAGTTCAAGAGATCTGCTAGTCTGCTGATAGTGTCACCAGAAATATTTACAGCTGAACAGGTGGAAGTGAAGATCTTCACGTTCAACTGTATTTTATATCTTAGAAAAACTTTTGTCTAAGTTTTGCATCATTGCAGCCTTAATTCATAAACATGTTTAAATTTTAAATATGCTTCCAAATTAATTTTTAATAAGATTGTGCTCTTTCATGAATGAGAAATGTTCTGTGCGGTGAAATCAAAGGCAATCTCAGTGCCACACAGATACATGGACAGACTAATAGATAAATGCAAGATGATTGCTGTTCATGGATTTGTTCTTAACATTACTCAGTTATCAATAGAGTTTAAATTATATAGATTCTTTTTATGTATTTTATCATCTAATATTCAACATTCATTATGTATGTCTGCAGTGTCTTGTAGCACAACCATTACCAAATATCAGCTTATTAAAAAATTAATGAAATGTGCATGTCTGATCTTCAGATTTCAGGGACTGCATTTCATCATTACTTAGTCATGAAATACATTGATCCTTGTTGTGGTAGGTATGTGTGTGAAATAAATTAGCTACTGGGACCCAGTCTATGTTCCACCAAGGGATGATTGACATCTGAGACAACAAAGAGGGGCACTGTTAATGGCCACCATATGCAACTGTGGGCTTCCACACCAGTAAAAGTCTGATTTTTACGGCTTATATTTTCAAAAAGATCGAAAAAAATATAAACAGAATCCTTCAGTGAATAATCTGAAGGAAGGACATGGTTGAAAGCCCAAGCTTTAGTATCCCTATCCCAAGGTTAGTATTATGGTGTACTGTACTAATTGTTTTCATACTTTCCAGGAGATCTCAACTTTATCTAAGAACTTTTATTTAACATATGTCTGTGTATTTGTATTTATGCATTTATATTTGTGTAATAAATGGTCCATATTACTGTTGTGAGTATATGGGCAAGGCATGAAACTCATATGATTAAACTAGATATGTAAATGTGAGTGTTTCTTCCTCCAGATACTTGACAAAATGTTAATTGATCCTTCAACCACGTAGCTACTGGAGAAAAATAAAAAGCATGAGATTTCATCTGTCCTCCCCTACTCTCAGCATTTACTATGAGCTAACCCCAGACCACTGCTCTTCATCCACCCTCTGAACCTCCATCTTTCAGACACCACTGTGGGTTCTGTTTGAAGGACCAGGAAGATGAAGTTCAGCCTATACATCATTATAATTTCTGAAACTCTGGTTTCATTCCTGAACTCATTCCTGAACCATGCCTGGACAGATAGGTGGGAACTAAAACTGGAGAGAATTTAACTAACTGTTTGCTTTTTATTATTATTATTTTTTTAATCGATAAAATGTTATTTGTCCAAAATAAAAATTTAACATTGTTGTATTTAAAGGACACAGGAAACAAACAATAGACTACACTCAAAAAAACACAATAAAGAAACACTTAATCAAGTATATGATTCTGACATACTGAGATTCTTTCTTTATGTTCTCCCAGGGAAAGTCAGCTTTCGTTTAATCTATAGAAAATCCTGTCTTCCCAGAAAGTTTTCATTACCATAGTTAAGACTTTTATTGCTACCCTTTCACCTTCATGATGTACCTTCAAACAGCCTATCTGCCGAAGTCATTGGTTTAACAGAACAAGTGTAAAGGCTGCTAATACCATACCTACCCAAGGAATTATTCTGTAAGTCAAAGTTTGATTGATGAATGCAGTCTCTACCCTTGACTGAAGGAGAATCAAGGCTTAGATCTGCAGCGGTTTTGCTGGTCTCCAGGGTAGCGGGCATGTTAACCTAATGTGTGACATTACAAGTGTTACCCGAGAATACATGCCTAACACCAACAACGAACTCATGCGTTTGAGAGGCAGAGATGGTCCTTTAGCAACGCGTACATAAAAGTTTTTAAATATAGAAAAAGGCAAGTCAGAAAGGAGACAATTCAATAATGAAGGGAGATACAAGAAGATTCTAGTCTTGTTTCTAACACTTGCTTGTAACTTAATTTAAGAAGTGATATATTTAAACAAACTTACATATATACGCGCCTAGGGGTGGTAGTCCTCTTACAGGGAAATCAAGGATAAAACTGCAGAAGCCAACTCTGAAACTTGCAACAGTGATTACTGTGAAATCTTTTTGGGTGAGGGGAAGTTATAGTTTCAGATTCAAATTCAAGCAGAAAAATGGATTGACTAAAAAGCTGTAGTTTCTGAAGAGAAAATGGATGCATCATATAAACACTGTGAATTCAGAGAATAAACATTTCCTTTTTTACATTATTTTGATCTGATTCTAATTAGTCTAATATTTGCAGACAATGTTAATATCCAGGTTTTGTAGAAGGAAGAGTGATATTACTGAACTAATGGAGTGTCTTTTTGGAAATTCACAGAAAACTATAAATTCATGCATACACACAAAGACAAGAAAGATATTTCTCTTTACAGAGACAAGAAAGAATGCTTCTGGTTATTATGTTTTATAGGTCTTCATTCTATTCAGGTTCAAATATTGAAAAAGTACTAAAAATAAAATCTAAACTCTGACCACTGAATTATCAGGAGACTTCTTTGAGGGGAAAAAAAAAAAAAAGCTTTCTAGACAATCTGTGGTTTTGTTGTTTTTTTCTTTTCTATTACAATATTTAATATGGTTGTAGGATTGGTGGCTGGGGTATATCTAGAGTATACGTACAACACAAGAGACTTCAGTAAATTACTTCATATTGTTTCACAGCAACTGATTTGAAAAAAGCCCCAAATAATCAAAATTGGTTTGGCCTGTAACACTAGCTCATGAGCTCCAAACTGGCTACAAGACAAAGCCTACTGATGAATGGATGCATACTGAATTGCAGGGAGAAGGCCAGTAGTTATTTTTGTGGGGGCTGTACTTACTCATGCCAGGGCTGGATGTGGTTTTTCATCGTTTCTTCAGTCTTTTAAGATAACAACGACCCAACAAGCATAATAAATCCTGGTCCTTTTTTTGTTGAAAATTTCCTGAATCATAAAGGCACCTTCACAGTTGGGGTGGGTTTGGCAGTCTCAACAGAGTATAGGAAGGAAAATGAAACTGCTTCCTCAGCTCAGAGTCAGTCCTTCCAGGTTAGGGCTACAGACAAGGCGTGATGACTGGGTGGCGAGGAGGTCTGCAGTTTTATTCCTGTTGATAGCAGCTTGACTCAGAGACAGCAAACTGGCTTGCAGTACTTTTGCACCTTGGACATTTCCTTATAGTTGTTTCCTCTCTGTTTCATGAGGTTACGTAGGGAAGGGTAGGATTCAAACACCTGAGTTAGCTATTTACCTGTAAGTGTCTACGCAAGCGTCTTGGTAAGTGATGGCTATCTAGGCAAGGCAGTCAAGAAAAAAGCTCAGTTCACCCTGAAGTAAATTCTGGGGTTTTTTCACCACTGAGTCCGTCCTCACTGTAACTGGAGTATAGACACTGTAGACATCATCATCTGTGTTTAGATGTTGTCCTCTGCGAACTGGATCCCAACCCTGTTTTCTTAGATGCTGTTGTGAAACACAAAAAAAATGCTTGGCAGAAATACTTTAGTCTGACAAATATGCACTATTCCTAGACTGGCACTTGGCTGTCCTTTTCTGGAGCATAGCCTGGAGAGCCATATTCACAGCCTATGTGATTAACGTACAGGCCTTACTATTGATAGCATTACAGACAATATTTCAGAGCTGTGGGACTCCCTGCTCTGAAGCTGAGAGCCTCTCAACTCTATCCGTAGCTTGGCTGTCATAGAAAGTGAGATACTGTGCATCCAAATGCATCACTGAAACACTCGAGGGTTAGAAATAAACATTAAGTCATCTGTAGTTCACTATCACTAAAGGCTACAGACATCCTATTCCCAAAACCAAGGCCAAAAGAGAACTAGGATTTGGAGAAAAATTGCAAGTTCTGATGTATGGTCAGAACAATCCCCCCACTATAAATGACAAATGCGATTTACAGGATTAGATTGTGTTCTACTCTTTGCCAGCAAGTATGGCAAAATCATATGCAGCTGAGCTCTTTTGCATAAATAACACCAATCAGCCACCAAAACTAAGCACTGATTGGTCCTAAGTGTAGGTGAACTATGCAACTATCTCATCACATATCGAACCAGGTGCAAAATAAACACCTATTTCATTGCTCTCCTTGTCTCCTCTTCAATTTACTCCAAGATAAGAATTCTTGAAAAATATTTGTCAAAACTTTTGAAACTCATCCGTGTTCTTTCTGGCAATAGATGACAAACTTTGTTATTTCACATTAGGAAAAATCTGATTAGAAAGCAGGTTTCTTCACTGAATCCTGAAGAAACTAGTACAAGATGCCAAAAGCCCTTCAGCTCCAGTCCCATCTCAGGCTTCCAGTTCCCCACTAGTAAGTAGTAAGAATCAAGTTTAAACAAGACGTTAAATCAACAATCAGAGTCCAGCCTCAGGCACAGAACAGAGATTACATTAGTGGTATTAAACTGTGACCTACTTGCAAGATCCTGGCCACAGTAAGAACCTCCTCAAAGTATTGCTGTCTGTGCTACTTTTAACACAGTGACTTACAAAATATATCTGACTTGCCTTTGCAACACAGGGAAAATAGATGGGTTTATTCTGAACACAAATATTGCAGGTGGTGACCTGCTGTTCCCCTTTCAAGGTATTCTGGGTGACCCCTTAAAAAGGGATTGTATTATTTCAGCAATAGTAGTTGATCTAAGTAACATTTTCTCTTCTTACAGTCCCGTGTAACAAATATCCTTACATCATTACAATCATACTATTACAGCACCTTACTACTTCATGGTCATTCGGCATTTGTGTACTATTCCTGTTTCTCTTCAATATCTCTATGAGATACGTACCAGATATTGAAGAGATAACAGGAGTGCTGAAAGAAATAATCTAGAGCATGTATTTCAATGACGTTACCCATATAGTTCACTCTCATCTGATTAAATTACAACTATATTTACAGAGTTATAAATTGGATGTTAGGCTGTGGTTTAATGAAATGGGATGAAGGAGGCAGCTTAAGCACTTTGTGCTGTTTTTCGCACCCTACAAAACATCTGCTGAACTTTCACGACACAGCACCTACAAGAAGCCCATTGCCTGTTGGGCAGCAGTTCCAACCCCAGTGTTTATATGCCGGAAAATCTTTTGAGCTGGTGTTACATCACACTCTTGCCAGAAAGAAGAGGTCCCACTCCCTTTGCCTATACCCCTTCTCACACTTCATTTTGTGCCAGCTCTAACAACCTACTGAATTTGTATGTCCATGTAACTCATTAAAACAGAGGACATAAAACACTGTGCAAAACCCAGGTAATTTTCTGCCAGGCTAATGAAGTAAATCGAGACAGTAAAGGATTTCAAAGTGCTCTAGAGGCACGACAGGGAGAAAGCAGGACGTGCCGGCTTTCAGCAGTAGGGCGATGAGGAGGGGGAAGGCAGGGAAGGAGGAAGGAGGGAAAAGGCAAAAAAAGGGAGGAAGTGAAACCTCTTCCTTTTGGCAGCAGCAACCTATTGCTTCTGGTCCACCGTCTGGAAGTGCAGTCTTATATAATAAGGAGAGGGCTCAAAATACTAAGCAGACTCTGCTCTGACAGGAAAATACTAAAAATTTGAATAGCCCTTTACATACCCACCACTGCTTCTTGCTACGAAGTTCTACCTCAGGTAATGATTTCCCTGGAGAAGGGCACGAAGTCCCTGATGTTCTCTGAAGACTTTGATGACTGGTACTGACTTTATGAGCCCCTCTGTTTATCTTTTCACTTAACGAGAAGTGCGCAAAGGCAGTTGTATAGAATCTGAAGACAAACATTGCAATTATCCACCCATCCAGTAAAAACTGAACATATATGCAATATAAAGTGCAATCAACTGTTTTGATAGGATACATAGATATTTCTTGATGGTTTGGAACCGCAATAAGGGAAATGCTTAATAAACATTGCGCTTTACTCGAAAATGAATGCCCAAAAGATGTTTCTGGCACAGAAAACTGTGTGCAATATTAAGCCAATGGCACCACTGTTAATGGCTACTAGCAAGTTATACACATCTCTTGTCTCTGATTTCTTCACTGTAGGGTTTGGTTTTGTTTTCCTCCCTGCCATAAGTAATAATACTGCCTTAATTTCTGCAGTTAAAAAGGTAAAGGCTGCTTCTAAGCCTGATTTGGGGTGTTTTTGTTTAATTTTACTTATCAAGACAAAATTGTACTTAAAGGATTGGAAAGATGCAAGATTTATTAACTGCAGTTTCAGAATTTCTGAGGAAAATCACAAATGCCTATTATTGTTAAGTTAATGATAGGCAGTAAATACAACTTTTGAAGACTCTATTGCATCTTGGATGAAGAACCTCACAGTTTTTGCAATAAAAATAAAAATGAATTATTATACATCTGCTCTTCCCTATGAAAGTCACAAAGACATAACAATAACTGGTTAACATTTCCTTGTTTAAGAGAGATACCAGACATAAAAATAGAAATTGGGATGATAAAGGCTTATTGAAAAAGAAAATACTGTTATGAAGAATGTGTTCTCTTAATGGCTAACATTCATATACTTCAGATAAAATTTCAGTATAATTGTAAGAAAAAACCTGTATAGTAATTGTACGAAATGAAACATCCATTTCTGAAAGTCAGTGGTATATCAGACAGCAAAATGTACCCAGAGTCTGTTTCCATGTAATGCCAGCAGTCCTGTATAAGGGAGATCAGTAAAGCAAATTTTCTCTGAAAACAAATTAGATAAATCTGAGGCCTCACTACCATGGAATTAGGTGGTATTAATTTGCAACCTTTTATGAGTGTAAGTATGAGAGATTTTGGGAAGTAAACAAAAAATGCAAATAGCATGAGAAGTCATATTTGCTTGATTCCAATTAGAATAACAAGTGAAACAGAATTGTATAGCTATCAACAATAAAAAAACAGCATGTCATGCTGAAATGTCATCTTGTTTAAAGTAAACCTCTAAACTAGTCACACTACAAGTAATCATTGAGATAGACTTACATGAGACAAATTTCTCAGCTATTCATCATAACAAATCATTAAAGTTTGTTTGTTTTTTTGTTTTGTTTTGTTTTTTTTTAATTTGATGTTGATCCACTCTGGCATATAGCATTAAACAAGTTTTAATCAGTTTTGTTTAGGGTAGGTAGCAGTAGCTACATTTTGTGAGTGTTCTTTTTTAACCACTGTGTCACAGCCATCCTGATTTCTAGACCTCAACTAGTCGAAAGTAGAAAATAGATACCAGGGTAGCTAGAAAGGGGACAATTGGGAAAAAGCAGACCTTTAATACCTTGGAAACTTTAAAGTTAAAATGTCACTTGGAGATCTTCAAGGTCAGATTTTCATTAGCCCTAGCAAGATTAGGGTTCTGTATCATAATTTGGCACTTAACACTTCAGTTCTACCTTGACCTTCTTCAGATGCAGGTTTCAGTTTTGAGACATTCACAAATATTCTGAGGAGTGATTTATTTTTTTTATTGATAAAAGTTGTGTCAAAAAGTCTGTGTATGCCCAATAGGAAAAAATCCTTGTTCTGAGACAGTTTCCTCGCTGACAGATGCTTTTGAAGGCTGTCAGTTGGCCATTCCCTAATCCACTCATTGTGGGTTGTACTGATATTTCATAGTGGTCATTATTAAATCAGCTCAGCTTTCTTAACGGTAGATTACAGATTGGTCTCTGAACCATCTGTGACTGTGTGTGTGTATATACAAGCTGGTGGATGCCTATTTAGAATCAAGGCAGTAAATTGATGATGGTTCAGAAAAGAAGAGGAGCTTGAAAAAGAGCGTGGCTTCTACATGTCTGGAAAAAAAATGGTTGTTTTTTGTGTTGCATCTCAGCCAGCCTGTGGTTCATGTTGCATCAGCACTGCAATCGAGCATCAGTGCTGCAAGACCTGCAGAAAGCTTAAAAAATTGTCAGGATTCCCTCCAGAATTTTCTCTTTCTGAATGGGATTATACTAACTGCACTTAACTTAGAACTCTCTGCTATAAACAACCAACAAGTTTTATTATATCAGTGTGATAAATTTTCAGATTAAAATTCTCAGCCTTTAGGGGAAAAAAGCCCCACAGCCAGCAGCAATTCTTTTATACATATTTGTTGCTAATATGGGGAGAACAGAATACTGTTTGAATTTCAAGGACTTCTTGTGCCTCAACTATTTGATTAAGAGCCTAGTTTTCATAATAGGAAAACTACTTTATTCACACTTCTTCATCTCTCCTACTTTCTTGAGAAGTTGGTGCTTCAAAAGAAGGATTTTATGATGACAATAATAAAAAAAGTCCTCCCACTTTATATTGTGTAAAAATTATATCCTTTCCATCTGTAACTTACTTTTAAAAACAGTTTTGCCTTCGAATTTTCCATAAAAAGAGTTTTTTAAAAGACTGGTATTAGTAAGATATTTGGTTATATAAAAGTTTTAATATGTGAGATTTCACAAATTTTGACATATTTTTCTAATTCTAGTGAAATATAACTCAAAGCCATTTGTTTTAAAGCAATAAATGTATTCATTTTTCCTCAGTGATAAATGTACAAAAGACTCTTAAAAGTAACATAGGCTTAAAATTTAGAGTTACTTATTATGGGATTTAATGTGGAATGCAATGTGGAGGTAAACAGCTAACATTTCCTGTCTTCTAGAGAAAATGATAAATAAGTGACATAACTATGATTTTCACTGGTGACGTAAAAGATAATGTGTGTGTTTAAATACTATTTTTTAAACAAAATGGAAGACGATATGGCACATGGAATTACAGGATTAGTCAAAAGTACTTTCTTTCCTCTATTTTTACTATTTCATTGCTGATTTTTTTTTTGCCAGGCGGATTTTTTTCTTTACTTGCTAAAGTTCTTATGCTATATTGACCAGACTAGTTTAATGAGATTTTTATTTGTCAGCTGCATTTTTTTCAAGGACCAAGACTTTCAAGCTTCAAAGGCATCAGATATGTGAAGGCAGTGAAATTTTGGATGTAAATGACATCTGCAATGTCCAGAAACCTTATTCTACAGCTGAAGGCATTTATTATGAATGATGGCCCATTCTGCCTAAATTCAGCTGCATTGACCACAAAGTGAAACAGCATACCCATCTCAGCTATGAAAACATTGTCTTCCCTTCCTTCAGAATTGGATCAGATGTTGCCAAACAGGTGCCTCTGGGTGCCTTTGTTCAGTAAATTTAAGTTCTTATTCAGTATCTCTCTCAGCATTTTTTTTTCTGAAGCAAATTTGTAAGACTTTTCTAGCTCAGGAGAAATTTCCTTGCAGTTGCTGAAACTTCCTTGTTTCACACATTCTCAGCATGTTTCTGACTTCCTGCATGAATGCATGCACTGGCTGCTGGTGGCTTCATCCCATGAATCAATTTACGGAAGCTGGATATTTCCTGAAAAAAAAATTGATTGTGCATTCCACTATCTCTGGTTCAGCCTCCTGAGCCAGAGGACTTGCTAAAATTCAAACTGCCTTTTTACTCTCAGCTCAAGCCTTATGTTTGCAACCCTGAGGTGTGCTGGCCATGGGAACCACAATGTGATTTCTGCCTCTCCTACCTCTGACACGGAGCACACAGGTTCATGCCCGATTTTCACAGGAGGTGAAGAAAAACCTCTGAAGGTTTCCTGTGTTCTTAAAAATTTGTCCCAGTTTTGTTTCTCTACAAATTGCAAGCAACTTGCTTCCGTATTTTCAATATACAATTATTTCAAATGAGCCGCCTCTGAGTACAAATCTCTGGTCAGAAGGAGACCTATTTCCATCTCCTCCAGCATTGATACTACAAGTTATAAGGAAACTGTATTAAGTTTATCTTTAAAGAACTCCAGACAGGGATTAGAAGGATTTTTTTTTTCTTTCTCCCTGTGAAGTTCATTATACTTTTCAGGAACCATGGTTCTTTCACTTTTTTCAGGAAGAGACAGACCACCTCTATTACTCACTAGTTATCAATAATTTGAAATGTAAATGTGATGAGATGTGATTATGTAAATTCAGTTAACTCTTTCATGTTGAAGTGGAGCTCAGAATAAAAGATTAACACATTGAAATGGAAAACTAGAGCAGAGAGTTACAAATGTAAGGAAAGTGATGAGTATAAGAAACTGGCTGATGTTTTGTTCCCAGCTCGATGCAGCAAAGTTACGAAGAAACTGCTACTTTATAGAAGGACTATCTGACTGTGTAACTTTCACTAGCCAGACTTGTACCATATTCCCGCTAGGCCGAGGACAATAAATCTTAACAGCTGTGTCCTGACCAAAGCAGAGCAAGAGAAGAAATAACTCTCACTTTTCTGCACATACCACCACTTAACAGCATATATGCCTCTGACTAACCAGAAGATACAGACTTTTCCCAAGATAATAACCTAAAAAGGTCAGAGGTTATAGAAGAGGATATTTGACACCGACAACCTTCTGTTAGCACTTGATTAAATCAGGTGAATGACACTCCAACCTGAATTCACTTTGACTCTCTTCTGTTCCACACTCCAGTGACAAGGCTTTTTTTCTTCTTCAGAAGTAGCCAATCCGTTCCAATCTGGTGCACTGTGATAGAGCAGGTCATAATCAATCAAAGTGTGCTTAATGAAAGCAAAAATAAAAAGAAGGATTATTTACTTGCTGAAGAAAAACCTTTTTGCTATTTTAAAGATAATAAATAGGAGTCTGAAATCCTTTTTGTACTCATTCTTCCTTTCATGTAGATAATTTTTCATTACTGGATGGTCTAGTAGATTTTATTTTAATCCCAACAGATTGTCAGTACCACAAAAACAGTTTCTAATCGACATTGATTGCAGGGAAGAGACCTGTCTGCTCAATCATGAGGCATGGATCAGCTCAGGATCTGTACGTACCACATGATGTGAATAAGAAAGCATTTACTTGACAGCTCCTTTTCCAAGGCTAAATTGCCAATAGCTGTAGTGCTCTGTAAAGGCACTAGAGAGTCTGAGAGTTTGGGAGTCTCTTTCACACAAGCACATGTTCTTCATTTTCCTTTCCCTCCATTGCTTTTGTTCAAAATTAGTCGTTCTTCCTAATGGAAAAAAGAAAAATATGGCTGTACCTTTAGTTTGCATTAGTGGTTCCAGTATACCTGGGCTGATGTAATTTGTTATCTACATTTGCTAAATTTAAGGTTCAGTATGTTGTATACCTGCCAATTCAGCTTAACTGCTCTTTCTTGCGAGCTGTGTGATGATGGTTTTCTTAAGACTCTTGGACCTGAGGTATAGAGAGTAAATGTTACACATAGACGCATATCTTTGTAAAAGTTAGGGTAAGTAGAGACAAAGAGTTCCTGTTTAATAAGTTACTGGGAGTTGCATGTTGTGCCTCAATGAAAAACCCAATAAAGCAGGTGATATCAACTGGTAGTCTGTGTAAGACAAGATTTGGCCAGATCTGACTTGTCTGTCCCTTGAGTCCACTCACATTTCTCAGCCTCCGGAAATACCTGAGGAGCTGAGAGACTGTGGCCAGCACAATTCACCCAGCTCTAGGCTCAGCAGGAGAGGAATAAACGTCCCCCATGAGATCCCAAAAGCAAAAGAGCCACATCAATGAATGCTAATTAACTTCACCTCTCCCTACCCTAATGCTTGTGGTCAGGAGCCAGTTCTGCTGGTCATCAGGAAGGATCTCTGCCTGATTCTTTGCTCAGTGTAAATATGAGCTGACGCCAATTGTGAATTTTAGCCTTCATCTTCTAATGGTTCCTTTCCCCAGAAGTGTAATAATACATTCCTTTTTTCTCAGCTGGCGGTCTGAAAACACTTCATGAGAGAGATACTACTACAGATATTTTCTACAGCCCCAAACTGAATGGAGTTCTAATACAGGATGTGGCATGTATGCACTACCATGACTTGAGTACTACCGACGCTTACCCTGTTCATCCTTCACTGGGGTTGCGTCACAACAACATAGCCAATAAATACCTAACTTAACTGAGTAAGGCCCAAAACACCTAAGGATATTTTCTAGCCTCAGGAATAGAAGTGTATTCTCAGCTAATGTATTCTTCCCAAATACAATTTAGGGGAAAAAGCATATCAGTTACTAAACATTACTGTATTCATTTTGAAAGGCAAATAGTTGAAGCTGTATTGTAAACAGAGGCATACCAAAACACAACACTCACATAACGCATTAAGTGCAGTGTTATTGATTAGCCATAGTTAGAAAAACCACTAAGCTAAATTCATTCTTAATGTACGACTGTTAAAGAAATCAGGGGAAACAATCTTTATAAGCAGAATAAAATAATCTAAATAATCTGTTTGACACAAAAGACAATGCAAGCTAATGGACAGTGTTTTCCAGCACCTTTTATAGAGAGGATAATAAAAACGTGAGGGGGAATAAGGCTATAAGCTCTGTCAGATGACTTGTGTTGCCCTTCTAATAGCTCTTTGCATATTTATGTGCAATAATTGTTGATCATTGTAGCCTAGATAGCAAAATAAAAACCCAAACAAAATACTGGATTTTAGCCCTTTTTCTAGCTCCTTAGCAGAGATTCAGTGTGTGACAGCTGACAACTGTTGCTCATGAATTTCAGTGATCTTTTCCATTCTTGGTTCCAAAGAATAAGATGATCTGGGACCAAACTACTTTGTGCCAAATAAGCTTCCTGAATTTTGTTTTTTAATTATATTTCATTTTTGTTGTTTCGCGCTTACAAGCTACCCTGCCTTTTAGTCTCTTCTCATACAATTGTGATTGCAGTAATGGAGTATATCTTCGCTTGAGAAATACAGTTTGTGTTTTCTTTTAGGGATCATGCTACCATCTTCATCATGTCTGTTTCCTCTGGGTACTAATAAAGAATTGCCAATTATTTCAATATCTGCAAAAATGTCCGTCATTCACCATCTGAACTAGCCATTGGATGATGTCCAAGTGCTTGGTGACAAGATCATCAAATAATATGAGAGTCCAGCATCCAGGAAAGCAACACATCCAATTCTTCTTACCTTGATTAACTTGATATGCTGTGTACCTGGTGTTCTGCATATACGTCTTAGAATAATTACAAAGTGTATCTGATGTTGGAGAAGCTCTTGTGTTCCTCTAAATTGCCGACAAACAATAAACACTGCCCACTGAGTTACCTGCTCAGTGATGTAGCCCTGACTGGCCTTACTGCTTTAGCTGAGGAAAACAGATACCAAATATGTCATGGATGGACATGGACATTTCCTGCTAATGGGCCTGTATTCTGTCGTACCATGTGGATACAATAATTTTGGTTCTGATGCTAAGAAAGTGGAAAGAGTACCTGCTCCTTCAAAGAAGATGCAAATAGCTGGATGAAAGCGTTCACTCTGGCGAACTCATTTGCAGACCCTCAGTCTGACCTTATGACTACATACCAAGTATATTCTCAGTATAAGGCCGCTTTAGAGGAGTAGAGACCTCAAAATGTGGACAAGACTGGTACACTCTTGGCTAACAGAACTGGCATTTCACTTCAGTCTCAGAGGTTCCAGCTGGGATGTCCTTTTGGGGCAGTAATACATGTAGAGGCCTAGAGGGAATTCTGGTACTGACATTCAGAGCACATTAGGCAATTTTCCTAGTCCTGTTTGAGTTTAGGATGCTCCTGTGCACACTTGCTACACAATGGAGGAAAAAGGATTCAGAACAAGTTCACCAAAACAGACTTCTACTGTGTTGTCCAAATCTCCCTAATCCTTAGTCTCTTTTTTTTTTTTTATCTCTTGAGATATAAAAGGGCATCAGACCTGATATTTCACTGAAATGCACAGCCACTTAACAGTCTCAGAGCTATTACTCTACATTCACCTAGTTTTCATTAATCAGATATATCCCATTAGCACAGCTTACGTTTTTTTTCATACCCATAACATTCAGTAAGTAGCTTATAGCCTTACTTTCAATGAAAACAGTGATTTCAAAGCAAGTGGTATTTTAAAGTTGTGCTACAATGATTCTTGGATTTATATGTGTAGTTTCGGAATGTTTAGTTATATAAACCTTTAAGTGACTTTAAAGAGAAAAGAATCACTGCACACTGCGCTACTCTACAGATTAATAGAGGTGACTAATAAATGAGAAAACCCTGGCTAATTCTCTTTGGAATTACAAGATTAGCAATAGTTAGTACTCCCTTTGTTTCATAAGTGTCAGAAGCACCAAAGAAACTACTTAAAATATGAACTTTTACTTGCTTTTATGTTGTCCTATTATGCTCTGTAAACGCAGACATATTACATGATCTGAGAATCTCATCAAAGACTGGTGAGGTAAACGAGATGTTTTCCATTCAGCAGAGATAAGAGAACTCGAGTTTCCAATTAATCTTACAATTACCTATGTCATTTTTTGGAGTAATATAATACTACCTAACATTACACTGCTTCTGAAAGTGCTAAGGGAGCTCCTGAAATACATATGTCACCCATTACTGATTGCAAGCTCCATTTGCTGTTAAATCAACTAATATTTGTATTAGTTATCTTGTTCCTCTCCTGTACAAATGCTGACATTTTTCACAAACAAGGAAAAGATTTAGGGATATCAACTTCTACCAGTGTAAACTGGGACAATATACCACCTTTCCTCAAATGTGACGGACTCCATGTTCTTCTGCTGTTAACTTATTCAACCCCACATCAAAAGACCAGAAGGAGACCCGATTGTTAATGTCTTTGTGAAAGTGGCAGAGAAAGAAAATGTCTTGAAAAAAGGCATGCTCTCCTTTGTATGCTTGCCTTCTTTTCCTTTTTTTTTTTTAATATGTTGATGCTATCACCGAATTGGTGAAATAAGTTTTTCTAGTTTGCCATGGCTTAAGGGCCACTCCTAAGATTAATTCAGGAACACAGAGGAAAGGTATCCAAGTCAAAGGAAGCCATGGGCTTTTACCTTGTAACTTCAGCTGGGAGCTTTAAGGAACATTTTTCTCAGAAAGCGTCTAGCAAGGTTGCAGCTGTACTACGGCAGGAGGTGTATCTTGGATGGTAGTGGGAAATATTTAAAACATCTTACTGTTGCAGACACTGCTGCCTGCCATTAGTCCCTATTTGCAGTCTGCAAAACAGAGGATATTTCAAGAAGATGGAGTGAATGTTAGAAGATAAATGCCTCCGTCGTGGCATCTGTGGGGAGAGTTCAAGACATTGTATTTTTAGCCCTGAAGAGGAAGAGGTGCCTGCAGGGGCATAGAGGAGATTGAATACCAATTGAGAAAAGTTACTTTATTAGCAGTTCTTCAGTATAACAGAAAAGTAAAATTAATGAATTAAGAGGAAAAGACAGTGACAGTCGCTTAAGGGGTACAGATGCTTGTGTGAATGAGTCATATCACTTAGGGGAGCAGGAGTCTGGATGTACATTTATTCTCCCTGTCTTTGCACAAAGAAGGGATAAAATACAAAAGGAAGATTACACTGCAGAGGTAAAAATAATACCAGAACGCACAGGACTGCATATATTTTTTTCAGAAAGGACAGTTCAGAGGAAAAATTGCTATTGTCTAGTTGTTCTTTTTCTTTTATTATGCTACTTTATGGAAATGTAAGTGAGCAGCATAGCCTGCAAATTTAGCATCATAAATAGTGTGAAGATTTAGAGTTGGCGATAACCTTGTTATCTTGCTCTGTCTTCCTGTGCTCATTTCAAATCTCATTAAAATGTGTCATGACTAAGGAAGAAAAAAGTCCTGTTTATACCTAGTTCTCTCTTTTTTTTTTTCTTCTTTTTTTTCCTGCAGATATCCAGCCAGAATGCATATGCTTAAAAATCATTTTCATCATTTTAAATTTACTTTTATGCTTCTCCTTCATTTGCCTGCTCTCTTCTTGTTATTCTTGTACTTATCACGGTTCTGTATCTTTAGCCCATTAGAGGTTTGATGAGAGGGAAAGAAGGCAAACTGCATTGCTGTGGAGATACAGCTTCCAGGCCAATTGGTGTCTGGAGCTTTAGGGAATCCCCTGCCATGTAGCAGTGACACATGTTGTCTCTGCCTTTGATCGAGGTTTGCCTTTTGCTTTAGCGCGCACACAGGCTGTTCTGTAAAAAGCAGTTGTTTGACCCATGTTTGGTCCCGTTGTATAACGAGAATTCACATCCAGCACAGGAACTGCTCGGAACCAGCTCAGGCAGAGGTGGGGGTGCTGTGGCACAGGCTGCACCTGAATTTTGCTTTTTGAAGGTGATAAAGAAAAACATGACAGTCATGGATGCAAGGTTAGATAGAGCTGTGAAGGCTGCTGCAAGAGGGCTAGATCGTGTTTGCAACTGACTGGATTTTTTCTGTGCCTTGAGACAAAGGAGAGAGGGAAAAAAAAATACTGCCTTCAATTTGTGTATTAATGGGTAGGTGGTTTATGTTTCAAATCTCCTTCAGAATATTCCAAGGGAGTGAAACTACATTTTGCATTAGCTGATTTGGGTTTTACACTTGAAGTCCTACAAACGCTAAATTGCTTGCATGTCTAATGCATGCAGTACTGTGTTCATTACAAAGAATATAAAGAAGAAGAGATATTCTCATGTACAGATATATACTAATCTTTAGTTCACAGAACGGTTTGAAACCTGTGGTCATTCTAAGCTGTTTTTCTTTCAATAGCAGGATGCTGCAATTCAAGCACAGATTTTAATTTTTTTTCCTCTTTAGAATTTCCCTGAGGCTTATTGCAATGAACTATTTCTTACCCTTTGACTTTAGTAGGACGACACTGAAGCCTGCAGATCGCTTGCCTGGCTGGCTAGATAATTCTGTTCTAGCGCTGCCCTTGTCCTTACATACAGTATATTCTCAAAGCGTATCTATTCTATTTTTAGTACATGAAGCCTATGATATATGGGCAAGGCCATCTAATTCCACAATTTCTCTCCAGCTTGGTGACACTTTGGTCTGATTTGCAGAATTTGACTGATTTTGAAGGAAACTTTCTCCTGCTACTGCCTGCAGGCACGCTATTAGAACCTGCTGTCTCGAAAGTGAGGTGACACCCAGGTAAGGTGAGCAAACCCCACCCAGAGTCTCTCTTCCCCAAACACAGGGACAAAGACAGAAGCCAACAGGGTGGGATGCGGAGCGGGAACCAAACTTCTTCGCAGTGGGGAAGAGGCAGGGAAAGAACAGATGACCTCTCACTGCCCAGTCCTCTCTGCTCTTTACAAGTCAGAGACCATCCCGAAGGTGCCACTCAGACACTCATTCCCTTCCCTGGTCCCAACATCACCAATCAAAACAGCCCTATGGCACTCTGTTCACTGCCAAATGTTCCTGTCCCTTTCACTTTCAGCTGCCTTTGGAAATGTTTAATGTGGCACTGCAAAATGACTGGTAAAAAATTCAACAGCATTATTTACTATGGTACTTTGATGTTTTATTGAATGAAACCATCTGCTCGGGAATGTTTCCCAATGTTGTGGGCTAGATCTAGAATTTACAGCCGCAATAGAGCCTGTCTGAGGGAGCTTCACAGCAGAAATGCCACCCGATGTATCACAAATATGTGAGAGTCTGGATAAGAGGAATATTGAGAAAGCTCTTATTTCTTACTCTCCCGTAAACAGAGTCACCTAGCTTCTTGATGGTAAAGATTCAAAACAGTTGCAATTTCTTTATTTTCTTTACAGTCTGATAGCTAAACCCTATGTGCACTGTAAACATGTGATTGAGGGTATTTCCTAGATGAGTTCAATGGCTCGCAGGACATAAAGTATATACTTGTGGCTGATGGCAAAATGCACTCTAGGCAGAATTATGGGCATCCTGTGAAGATATTGGTAGCACACAGAAGATGTTATAAGGTGGCTTTTCATTTACTTTTTCTTTTATACGGAAAGAAATGGGAATTTTAGATGAGAAGAATAAATTTTGGCCTCTTCTTCAGCTTCTGAATCACTTGTTGCTTTGAGGTGAAACAGGAGGCAGTTGCTGATAGAAGTCAGGTTTTAGGTGGTTTATTCTGATCTTGGAATTTTAGGGATGTATTTTAGGACAGCTCAGATATGAACATAAGGAGCTAGCTGATGTAAATACTCAAAATCTTCCTTGATCTGTGGTTGCAGCCTGGGCCTTTCTCATAAAAGTGTTTTAAATATTTCATTGACGTTTGCTTTGACTTCCAAGAGCAAGGAGAAATTTTGAGCCAGCGAGCTGAAAGGATGCTTTAGTTATCCTTTTACTCTATTTCCAAACAAGACCTTTTGTGAACAGTAGTGTGAAAATATTCCTTTTGGGGATTTATATAGATTTTTTTTTTCTAAATATACTCAATTTAAACTCAAGTATTCTGCATAATGTACAATAAACCTGACCCAGTCTCAAAGACTTCCATTTTTCAGAATTGCCTGTGTACTTGAAACAAAGGCTTATAGGTTCTGATACAGAAAATTCCTTTGACCCAAGTCCCCTGCCTACCATCCTGACCACGAATACCTTAACCACAAAATCTATTTCCTGCTGAGTCATAATACCTTAGTGGATTAGTAAAAACAAATGCCATGCTATGTGAGTAGGCTGCAAAGCAGCAGTATTCAGGTAATACATAATATAGTCACATATCTACTATTGTACCTGCAAAGCTAACTACATAAAACTGGTTTGGAATAGGAGATGATGCGTATTTTCCCTTGAAACTGATCTATAAAAGAAGAGCGTGAGGGTATAATGGTGTGCGGGCACTGCAATTACCGCCCCCAGATAAAGGCTCTACTGCTATTCAAACACCCAATGAGCCAAGCAAGGAGCAAACAGCTTTGTACTGGGCCTTTTCTGCAAATTGGCTGTGCCCATGTAAGTGTTAGCAGGGATTGTGTAGGATAAAGGAAATGTTAGCAATTGCCAGGTTTTTTTCTGAATTTGTTTAGGAGCAAATTCACTCAAAAATTCAGCCCCAGTCTGCACACAGCATGAAGGTGAGTTTTCCCAGCTACAGAACAAGGTTAGGGAGAGGATTTGTCACCTAGAGACAAGGAGCCAGAGGTTGTAGCAGCATTAAAAAAGAGTTTAGGCTCCTGCTCAGAGCAAGGATAATTTTGAAATCACACTCAGGTGGTTCAGGACTCCTACAGCTTTGAAAATTTCCAAGGATGCTGCTGTGTAGTCACAGTGTCTGTGGCACCCAGGTCACCCAGAGGCCCAGCAGTTTCCCTTCCACCTCTCCCACCCCCCTTTAATGTACCACCAAGGCTACTTTCTGGGATACAGATCCCAGAACCCGTGACATTTTAAGATGTGTCAATTTACTGAATTGCTGAAAACCCCTTTCATTTCATGGTGGACCCAGCAGCTCACTCTTCCATAACTCTGAAGTTCGCAATGGGAACTGAGCAGCAATATTACCTTTAGGAGTCCTTGCACTTTCTTATCCCACCCACATGACCCTCCTTTCATCCCACCACCTTACCTCCACAGGCTGCTCCATCAGTTGTGTCAATGCAACAGTCTGTGGCACTGCACCGTTCCTTGGATCCACTAAAATAACCCTGAAAAAATTACTTGGGTCAGGTCAATTCACCTGTGGTGAATTCAATTGTGGTGTCATATGGGTGCCAAATGACTTGTGGTAAATTAAAAATGAGATGCAGGGGAAACCAGATACATCCCGTTGCAGAATTAGGCTACTCACTGTACTTTAAAAAAATTAATTAATATACACGTAATTCTAGGGGGTCTTTTTAATGACTTGATTCCAAACAGATCTGGACTTTTTGTCAGCTTTGTTTTAGAATATATTTTAAGTAACGTATCCTATTTTTAAGTCCTTACTAAATAAATTTTGCAGTTGGTGGGTTTGTTATATTTTATTTTTGCCCTGATTTTGCCTTTCTAGCTTGGGAATGTGAACAAGAACAAGAACATACACTCAAACCTACCTGTCTCCTTCCTCAGGCTGAGATTTCTCACAATGTTAGCATGGTTCAGAAGTGGAGCTCTCAGGAGAACGGGTGTTAGATGCTTTGGCAACCCTGAACAACTGCCTGTGATTATCTGTTGCCGGTTTCAATTTCAGCTTTGTTTTTGCTTTCTTCTTGGTTTTAAAGGAAAACATCCTATGTGATAGTGATGGCGGTATTTTAGGACATGGGATATTAATGCAAATGAAATATCTACAGAGTATGCACTGCATAGCGTACATTTTTGGATACTTTAACACGATCACTATAGAAAGGTCATGTTCAAAAGCAATTTATGAACCAACAGAACAAATACTGTTTCTGTAATCATTTTATGATGTATTAAACTAACTGGTTAATAAAAATAGAATAGTAGGCATGATAATTTTCAGGCAAATGTGAAGCTGAAAGCATTCCTTTAAAATATGCTAAACATAATCCAAAAGCAATTAAAAACTAAATGAGGATATTTGCTTTAATAGAGAAAACATTGAAAAAAGAGCTAGATTGTACGTGTATATATACAGAAGAAGCACTTCAATCAAATTATATCTATATAGAAGTGAATTTGAGATTCCATTACTAACAGACACAGGAGCACTTAATAAGTCTTTAATCAAAACAACTAGTACTATTATCTCACTCTCTGGAAATAAGGCTCGGTCTACAGTGCCTAACACATTTGAATTTTTGGGACTGAACAATCTTTGTGTTTGTATTCCTAAATGGAGATGCTGGAAACCCTTTCCTATATTTTTATGGATTTTAGGGAAATAATTTATATTTGTTTACCTTGCAACATAAATGACTTTTCACTTAATAAATAACAAAATACATTTATGAATAAAACCAATATCAAATATTAATAATATAGTTTCGTAAACTAGAACTATGTCTGGTTTAGTTAAATATATATTTATGTTATGAAACTACAGTAAAAAAATTCACATTGGCTCAATTATGAAATATGAATGTCTTTGCAAATTGTGCCCACATAGCTGTTAAATTCTTTTTTTCTAATTTAATGCATTAATAATGATTGCCTACTTATTTAAAAATATTACCACCTAGAGCTCACTTTAAAAAGCAATAATATTCTATGAGATCTGCTACAACAGGAAACAGCATCAAACATTATGTGTATTTATGTACTTATTTTATACATTAAGGATTCTGTAACATTTGTGAAACATCCATTTACTCTCTGCCCACTTACCTAAAATTGCTTTCAGTATTAAATTGTTGGTCATAAGCTATTAACGTCTTAAGAAAAGATACTCTCAAAAAATCCAGAGTGACTAGAAATGAACCTGTGTATTAACCTTCTTCCTGTGGTAAAATTAATATCCTGGCAGCTGAGTAGAACTATTAAACCATTATGAAAAACATGGAAAATGTGGAATCTTTTTTCCACATTGCCTATTGCAATCATATTTAAAGTTCAAAAATTTTGAATTATCATTCTAATTTCACTAGTCAAGAATCTCGGAGGGCGGGGGGAAAAGATACTACTAAGCAAACCTCTTGTTCCATTTTTTTTTGTTCCTTGGAGACTATTTGGTGGAAAACATGGTATCATTACTAATACCCTTATAGCCAAGTAGTGAACTCAGAAAACATCTCCTCTTTTCTACAGGCAAGCTCTTTAGGTAACCCCTAATACTAAGAATGTCCTTTGAACTTTTGAATGAAAGAGCTTGGTTGACTTAGGGTTGTTTCTTTCTCATGAAGCCGTGCAGGAAGAACTACCTGTTCACGTGTTTTTCCCCAAAGGCCAATGGTTAGATTACTCATCTAGGATAGATAAGGCTATATTTAAATCTCTCATATGCCTGATGAGTTAGATCTGTAGCTGTCTTTTCCCAATAGTTTACTTAAATCAAAATACTTCAGTGTGATTACAGTGACAATTTGCTAGGAGAAAGTCTTGATTCCCCCAAACTGCTCTGAATTACATATGAATAATTAAAGATTCATGGGACCAGGGAGAGGTTGGCTTTTTAATCTACTAATCAGGGAATGTACTTGAGGGTCAGAGATCTTCATTTCTGTTCCTAAGTTAATATTGTAAATATGTGTAACGTTTTACGATTGTATGAAGGAGGAACTTGAAACCAATTTTTTCTTCTCAGGTGAATTAGAGCTCTTTACTCTTGGTGGCTAATTAATTATTCCTTGAAAAGTGTAACAACTTCAGCGGAAGACATGAAGAGAGGATTTCTGAATGTTCTCTAACCCAGTGACTAAGTTTTTCTGTATGGTATGAAATCATAATCATTTGAGATGCTTAGAGAAAGAACATAGTTATCTCATTTCCCAACCACTGTTTGTCAGGGGCTTGGTCTTCCAAGCATACTGACATTGACCTGTATCAATTTTTTGTCTCACTGAAAAGTAACTTTTTAGGTTTCATGTTGCCTGACTATGATTTTTGCAAGAAAAGTAAAAAGTGGTCTTTTTGTTCCAACTCCAAATGGTTTCATCAGCGCTGTTAGTACTTGGAAGATGGCAGCCTAATCAAAAGAGGATGGTTGCAAAATTTTGGAGATGAAGCAAGCTTTGTATTAATGAAAGAATATCTCCAATGAGCAGCATTTATGCTTTGTTACAGAAATACTTATTTTCAGTTCAGCAAAGAACACATGGTGTTCACGCCAAAGACAACTCCTGACTACTCCTACCAGGTGCAGGGACAGATGGGACGTGGGAAGGCAGAATGACATGACTCCTATTATAATTTATGGGTTTTTTCATGTGAAATTGTCAGCTGTCCCATGCAGCAAAAGATTTGAAGCCATGCTGTGCTGTAGAGAAGACCAATACTGTCAAAACTGAGTTATAGACAATACTTAATACACAGAATGAAAACCTAACATTTAGATAGCTGTACCAGGGCTGGATGAGGCTCCATAAATAGGAAGGCTCAGCTCTCAATCATCTTTCTGGCAGCCGTGGCTGTTTCTGAGGGGTATGTTAACCTACCGGTCTGAGCTGTGCTATATGAGCAACTAAAATAATATTTCATTTTCATATATTAAAAAATATACTTTATGGGCATGGAAGAGTCTCATGACAAGACTTACATATAATTTCTTATATCTTATTCAAACCAGTTTAAAAATACATCTTCTTCAATGTATAAATTAGCTGACTCCCAAACCTGTCTACCAAGTTACTTTTCAGAGGATGCTGATCATTTTAATTAATTATGTTTTCACAGAAATTTGTTGTTACCATGCTTTTACTGTTTAACACTTACTTATATCAGAAAAGGAAAATCACAATATGGAGATTAGAGAATGAGTTCTATGAATGTGAGAAACATATTTCATTGCCTTATAACATCCCTGCATGAATAATTTATCTTCCTTGACTACACTGCCTTCACAGCTGTATTGAGCTTCATGTTGCCATGGCTAGACTGTTACCAGCACTCAAGCAACTACTTTAAAGTTTGTTCAGATCTGGCTGCGTGGTACTGGAGGGTACGTAAAGACCTACCACGCAATGGGTTCTGTGCTGGTGACACGATCACAGCCAAGGTAGCTGCAGCTTTCCAGATAACAGCGTTGTTAGGAGGATCCTAACAACTGTCCTTCCTCATGAAATCAGTGTGAATACTGGATAGGAAACAGCAGGATGGTACGGCTGCAGTTTATCTCAATTCAGAATGTGTTTTGTAATGCCAGATCTATCTAAGTATATATTTAAATGTAAATCTAAAACTATTAAGAGCAATCTTAATAATTTGAAGTGTTCATCTATCTCTTCATCTCAGTAATACTTCACATGGTTTTTCCCTTTATTGATTATTTGGCTTTCTGATGATGCAAAAGGATTTCACATTAAAATGCCATTGCAAATATCCATCAGTGTAGAGGAAAGCTTTGTGATAATCTGAGGAAATCTGACTTTCTTCTCTCAAAATCTCTTCAGAAAAAGTTATGCTTCTTTAATGTAGGTAAGATCCAAATAGAATCAGACAGTATTGAACACAGCATATGGGACTAAGAGAGGTAGTGTAATCACTACCTAATAATGAGGTAGTGTAATCATATGATGACTTATGAAATCTAGGTGCTTGGAGCGTGCAACAATGTAGACATGAGCTAGGAAAGTGGAATGGTTTTATGGATAATTCTTCATATATACACAGGTTAATATTTGTTGCAACTTATATCTGTTTATATTTTCTTAGTATATCACATTCTTGGGCAAGAAGAAATAAACTTTATTTTGCCTTTGTTATTATTTCTATAAAAACCCTATGCATAATGCTTTCAACACTGTCCATGTTATAGTCAGATCAGATATTTCTATTTTACATTTCTGACAAGTAGAAATTGTGTTACAAATCTTGCCTTTTTGTAAAGACGTGTTCATACCCTGTTATGTATCTGCAATTCCTATATTATGTAGTAGTGTATATCACCTATGAACTGCTTTAAAGCATGAAGATGTGCTGGTTTTCTTTTATTATGATCATATTATTTTCTGCTATGTCTTAGATAGAAAAATGTTGTGCATGACTTTGGTGAAGATGGTGGGGAAAGAATGCTTTGGAAAATCCTTTCTGTGCAAGGACAGGCTTTGGCTGTCAGGGCAGAGATTCATGACAATTATTTCGTAATTCCTGGAGTATGAAAGTATGTAATCATGCAGACTCCCTCAGCTGTGAACTAAATGTTGTGAGTGATGTAGTCAGAATTTAAAGAGTGATAGTAAAAGAAATAGTGCTTCATGTGAGAAAATATAAAGTATTCAACAAGACCACGTGCAATGCTGACTGCACCGAGATCGTGCCCATTTAAAAGTGATGGGGTTTTGTTTGCATTTTTCACTATTCCTTTTTAGCCTCTGTGCTAGAAGAAAAGACTTGAAAGAATCTACAGTTTGACAAAGCTTTACAAAACCCGGATATATTGCTGTCTTTAATTTACTGGCAACCCATCCTAAGGTCATTCTCTAATACCCACTAAGCTGCTTTTGGGTTTTAGCTTATTGCATTTGAATACACAAATGCAGAGCTAGGTTCCCTACCTGTAACACCGTCAAACTACAGTAATATTTTCTTTAAAATTACTCTTCCAGCTACTCTGGTTGCCAACAAATTATTGCAGTATTGCAAGTGAGAGACAAAAAGGTTGACAAATCACTACTGCTTGAGAATCTGCAGTCCATGGGGTGGAAAGAGTTGTAAATTCATTGGCTTACTCACCTATAACTCATTTCCTACTTGTCTGTAACTATTATCTAATCTTTAGTAGTATAACTGTTGTATTGCAGTGTCAGGTTCTGGCACAAAATTTCAAGGGGGTTTGTGCAACCTGTGTTTTTACAGTAGCACAGGGCTCTGAGAGCTACATGAACCAAAACTGCCACTTACATTGAATTACTTGTGGTTATTACAATCTGTGGTTTAAATGTGGAGAGGTAAGTGTGTTTCTAGAGATGGGGTCTCTCTCTGTACACAGCTAAGTCATAGAAAGGATTCTCTAATTCAGAAGATCACAAAATGAAGCCAGACAACAGTTTTTTTACCAATCATCTGCAACAGCTGCAGAAGTTAAAGCCCCTGGTACAAGTTCTGATGGTGTAGAATTTTAAAAAAGATACAGAGTTTTAAAAAAGCTATTTTTTACCTTCAAGATACGAGTTATTCCATGCATATTCTCTGCAGTGCTTTGCATCTACAAGCTAGGTGTATAACTCCAAGGCAGGGGTGACGCACAGACCTGCAGAACGAGGAGGCAGAGTTAAACATCTGAGAATGACATTCTGTATGATTACGTGAGTATGGTCACACATAACCCCGGTAATACACATTCAAGAAGTGAGTGTGTGTCAAATGCCACATCTTTGTGCAATGTGAAGATCCCAAACAAGGCATTTGGGGCTGCCTTATGGGAACACCCACGTAAGTGTATTCACCAAGGCATTGTTTCCTGACCAGTGACTGTGCCTGTCATCAGTGGTCGTGATGTTCACTTTTGCAACAGATTTGATAACCCCTTTAAACTCCTGGCAACATTTTGCTTCTTACAAGCAGGACATAAATATAAAATTTAGTGTGAACGTGGACAACCTTTCAACTCAGAGAATAGAAAAGATAGACAAGAGGAAAGGTGGTGGTACTTTTGTAAAGTCTGAGAATCACTTTGGTAGACTTTACCTTGTCTATATTTATACACTTTTAAAAAATATTCTTCCAGAAACCTACTTCACATTGAATATTGTCAGTGACATCTTAGAAAATGGGTACTTACGGTCATTCGCCAGTGTACAAAATTCTGTCCGTTAATAAAGCCTTTTAAACAGTAGAATTATGGTGAAGGCTAGTTTTCTTGAAACAAAGTTGAAAGTGACATGCTGAAATGTCTTGATGTTTCATTTAAAGAAGGGAATGAGTATTATTTGTACCGTAGATGCTACTTGCTATTGAACAATGCTATAGACTTATGCTGAAACTTCATCATCTAATGAAATTCCTTTTGAATTAATTTTCAATCAACTGTTAGGGTATCTATAAGGTCAAGGAATAAAGTATTTGTGTCTGCTGAGAACTGCTTTGGCAATAGCTTTCCTCACAGCCAGCGAACTTTTAGGATCCTTTTCTAGTTGTGTGTCTGTCTTTTCCCTGCACAGAAACAATTATCTTTCCTTTGTTCATTTAATTCACTCTATGACTATATAATATTTATTTACAGTGTTATACAGTACTATTAAGTATTTGATTTATTTTAAAACTTCCCTGAGTTTTTAGTTACTAAATTTTGTCTTGGTGACCCATGACTTTTTTCAACAGTTGTACCTACTTTAAATGTTGTCCTTTTCTTTGCCTTCTTTTTCACCCTGTGTTGTGTGCTGATGCCCTCAGCACAGGTCTCTCTGTACACAAGAATATTCCTTTACCCCTAGATTAATTTGTTTAGAAATTTATGAATAAACTATGGTAAGTATAGTGGACTGGCACATAAGTTAGTATAAAAACTTACCGCTTTCAGCTTGGACTTTAAAGTGCATGTTTTGCACTTTAAAGCACTTTCCAGTGCTTTAGCAAGATGATGCAGTCAGAAGTTTTCCATGAAAAGCTGTGGCAATTGTGATTGATAGGCTCCATCTGAATGTAATAAGAACTATTTTGTTTGGTTTTTTTTATCAATGTACAAAACTCTTCATTCTACTCTAGCTTTTAGGAAATAATGAACAAATATTTTTGGATATTAGTACAAGAAATAGAGTCAAAGAAAGATGTGGCCATACTGTAGTGAAGTCCAGTGAAGGACCCTGAGGATGATTAAGGTACTGGAGCTTCTGTCATACAAGGGGAGGCTGAGAGAACTGGGAGTGTTCAGCCTGCAGGAGAGCTCCATCCTTTGAGGTGTTCAAACTCTGACTGGACATGGTCCTGGGCAACCTACTCTAGCTGGCCCAGCTTTCGAAGGAATGTTGGACCAGACCATCTCCGCAAGTCCTTTCCAGCCTCAGGGTTTCTGCGATTTTATGATAAGGTTATTTTTATTTTACTGTGTTCCTGAGTTCTGAGCATAGTGCTGCTGACGATTAGCTCTGTTCCTCTTTTCACCAGATGTTATGGTACACTTCAATGCTCTCCTGAGAGTTCATGTAAACTGAATTAAAATCTCTCAGTTAAAAAGAGAAAGCAGTCCAGCTAAATCAGACCATACTAATCAGAGAAGAAAGCATTCCAATGATCTCGTGAATTCTTTGTACCCACACTTCAGGGACATTTCACCCACACGTGTCCGGATTTAATTATTGGTCTAGGTACTTATAAATTTCTATAGTATCTGCAAGTTTCTGGAACCACCCTACTTCTGCTAAATTCTTGCATCCCCCCATAGAAACATATTTGTTTCATTACGGAGCTGAGATTTTTGCCCTTTTCACTCTTCTGCAGATTTTACTTCATGCATGTTCTTTAGAAGTGAAATAAAGAGAAGAAATGAAGAGTTGTACAGATTCTAATGAAGAAAAGCCCTGGAGGGGAGTTAAATGACTAAACACCAATCTTGGCATGATGCTAAACAAGCCTCAGAACTGTCGCTGGCATGAGGGAAGCAGGTTTACCTGAGTCACGCTGTCTTTAGGAAGTGTACACTCAAATTCTCTTTAGCTTCCACAGAATCTCTGGGAATGTCTGTGCCTTATCTTTACAAAAGTGAAGAGTGACAGTGGTTTTCCTAATTCTCTCTTGCTAATTCTTTAAAGGAGTTCTGAGATTACGATATTCAGGGATTAATGGAAAATATATACTCAGGGCTGTCAGTTTCTCTTAAGCCATAAATCACATCCCAGTGGTGGAGGCCTAAAGATGTTGAGATGACATTAGTCATGTAAACCTGAAAAACCTTGTTCTGAAGACCCCACTAAATTGCAGAGTAACCCCAGAGGGGCTAGCACTCCTTAGGCAGCATTCATTTCAGCTCCATGGTTCCCTGGAAGCCTACAGCTGTAATTTTCCATGTATCCAGGACTGAATCAAGGTTCTGCCTCAGCTCCATGCTCATTTTGCAGCTAAGACTGAGAAGGACCTAGGCATCATTTTCTCTGAGCGAGCTTAATCTTTCAATAATTCTCAGGTCGCAGGTATTTAGTGTAATTGCGATCACGCTAGTTTTTGGATTTCTGATAGAGAAAGCAAACATAGACCTACCTGCTCTTTACATACAGTTAGGGTACTGGCTTCATAGGGAGCAAATTTGGGTTTAATTAATTCCTGAAAGGAGTTGGTTGGGCTGACTGGACAGTGCTCAGCAAAGGTTTCAGCGTGCGAGATATGGATTAGGCTAATGCAATTTGGCAGGGAGGAAGGTGTTGGAAGCTTACATTTTATTTCTTCTCCATCTCTCTGTCTCCCTCTCCCACTCTGCAGTGCCACATGCAGTTCTTGTTTTTTCCAAAGAGTTTTTTCCTAGCTGTACTTATCAGATCTCATCCTTAAAAAAAAAAATAGAAAAAGAAAAAGATCATTACTCTAATGATCCTTACATCCTTGCATAAAATATTCACAGCATGTAGACTGAGATAAATAAATAAAATCTTGCTAATCTTGATACAGCTGGTACTGATTTGGACTGAAATTCATAGAATCATAGGATAGTTTGAGTTGTAAGGGACTTTTATAGGTCATCTAGTCCAACCCCCACGCAATCAGCAAGGACATCTCAAACTAGATCAGGTTGCGCAGAGCTCCATCCAGCCTGACTTTGAATGTTTCCAGTGTTGGGGTATCTACCAGCTCTCCGGGCAACCTGTGCCAGTGTTTCACCACCCTCATGGTAAAAACTTTCTTCCTGATACCTAGTCTGAATCTACTCTCTTTTACTTTAAAACTGTTACCCCTTGTCCTATCACAACAGATTCTACTAAAAAGTCTGTCTCCACCTTTCTTATAAGCACCCTGCTTGAGTATTGAAAGGCCACAAAAAGGTATCCCAGGAGCCTTCTCTTCTCCAGGCCGAACAACCCCAACTCTCTCAGCCTGACCTCACAGGAGAGGTGCTCCAGCCCTCTGAGCATCTTTGTGGCTTGAAACGGCAACAATACAGAGTGCAAATGATGAATCCGACATTGTGACTAGGATGAATAACTGAAGATATTGCCATCTAATTGATTCCTGTACTTTGGTAAAGCTAAAGACATTCTGCTAAATCATCTGTGCTGTTCTGAATAATGTAAATACAAAGAATAGATCTAGTGTTAACAGCGTTTCCTATCAGTCTCGTGTGGAGGCTGCCAACTGAGGCTCACTCATAGCAGAGCATGCACATAATTCTCTTAGAAGTACACTTTGGAATGGAAGAGTGACTCAAAAATCTTACAAAGGACTTCCTGTGCTTAGAAGAATCATAAAGTAGGCAGCCTGCAGGGCACTGAAGTCATCAGTCAAAAAGCACAAGATTGCTGCCCCATCTATTACTGACTTCTGTGTTTTCAGTCTTAAATACATATATGGATGACCCAAGTATGTGTACTCTGGTACAGAACAAAAAGGAAAAGCTACTCATAATAAGAACACTTCATCACTTCAGCAGATAGTAGAAACTACTAGACAATTTGCATACAATAGATGTGCCTTCATCCCTCACCTTTTTAATTTTTTCATTGTTAGAATGATATCTAATCAAAACAAATATGTTACAGGAAAATCTCCCTGAGTGCCTGGCTTCCTACTGGAGTTACCAGTGATGATAGAAAGCACAATTATCTGGGCCATGGCAAATGCTTGCTTTTTCTAAAGGTCATTAAGTTTTATCAATGTTATTTTTCAAAGACAGTAATTCCTGAAACAAATAACCTGGGCAAATGCAACACTGAACAGATGTACACAAGGAAGGGCTCCTTTTGAGATTAAAGTGTGTAAAGCATGAAATGTAGCTAGAAGTGGGATGTTAGCTCCTCCACATCAGTTACTCTCTCTACTGAGGCATCAGAGAGAAGGTGTGGGCAGTCTGGGGTCCATGGCGTTATTTGTCAACATCCACTGCATTGCTCATACACGCTTTTATTGCTCATGTTGCACAGCAGAAATTATCAAAGTGCTAATGCTAGAAAGACCAGGATTTTGACAGGAAAAATGTAGTGATAACTTCTTGTAGTAGAGTTCTGCTCTACTGTTTTGCATATAACTAACGTTACATATAAGGATAATTCCTTGGAATTTTTTGCATCAGCGGTGTAGTTCTCAGTGTGATTTTTTTTTAAATTTTTTTTTTTTTTAAAATGTTAATCAAGCTGATTGAAAATGTTTAATTATTTGGGCATTTCATCATTATTTGCCTATACAAGTTACATGATGATAGGGAAATAATATTATTAAATCAGTTTACGAGCACAACAGTTTAGCAAGAAAAAACCCAAATTTGTTGCCAAGCATTAAATATGTATACTGAGGACAAAACTGTCTGTCCAATTTTGTATTATAAAAGCATGCAAATAGTGATGACATCTATTTTAAATATATATTTTTAATTTCATAAGCTCAGTTCTACAGTTAAGTTCTGTAAAGGCAAAGCTATTCAACTCCATTTTGTTAGATTAATGTACAGACTATCACAGAAGGAAAATCTGTCCACTTTGACAGTGGATAATATGATTTGTGTTTATAAAATTCTCAATCAAAAACATATCTATATACCAACATACTATAATTACTTCACATGATGACAAGTTGTTCCAGAGAAAAACTAATTGGAGGCAGATTAAAACTGATCGTAGCATGTCATATTTTTGTTAATAATGTCTCCTAATAAAGAGACGAACATTGGAAATCTGCTCCAAGCTATTGGATATTAAGTACATTATCATGTATTAAGAAAAAGGAATCTCTTAAACTGTAGTCCATTTGGTAAAAAAAAATAAAAATGCATTTTAGCACTGACTTTGCTCTGTTGCGGATTACTTCGCTTGGCCTAATTAGTTCAAAGGTTTGATACACAGGTGTTCATGGTTACTTGAGAGTCTTCTGCATGTGTTCAATGTTGTTTACTATTTAAAAATTCCCTCCTCAGTGCCGGCTGCCACTTAGCATAGGAAGGGCTAAAAATGTAGAATTTTAACCTTCAGCAATGAAGATAGCTTAGAAACTTCCCACTCTCCCTATTCTGCTTTTCCTCATCATTGCTTCTCTCAACTACTGTTTTTCATTTATGTAGCTGCGTATGTTGTACTAATACAATTTTTTAGGGGACTGTGCTATAAAATGTAATTCAAATGATCCCTGTTTAAAAATAAAATAAAATAATTAATCCAAAGATATTAATTTAGATCAGCTGAGTGATCTGGTTTACAGTGCCCCAAAATAATATAGTTTTGTCAGGATGACATAGAGAGGAGGGTGAAGGGCTGAGTATGGCTGGGAATGAGGAGGATGGGAGAGGGCAAAAGGCAGTATTTCTCGGGTCACCTCTTTCCTGGACAAAATGTATCCTGCAGTTATGTGTTCTTTCCTCTGTGAACGTATGTTCAGTATTGACAGGCAAGTGTGTATCAATGGAGCTCTCTTTTTCTCTCTCTTTGTCACTACTTCCTAAGTTTTGAATTATTTTTCCCAGACCCTGGGAAACCCTGATCTTTTAACTTCACAAAAATGCCTGAGAGCCCTCAAAATGGAAACTGATTGCCTGGCCAGACTGTAGTGCCTGTCTCCATTGCGTCAGCCACTTTAATAGAATCATAGAATCATTTTAGTTAGAAGAGACCTTTAAGATGATCAAGTCTCATCACTAACCTAGCACTGCCAAGTTACCACTAAACCATGTCCCTCAGCACCACATCTACCGTCTTTTAAATACCTCCAGGGATGTGACTCAACCACTTCCCTGGGCAGCCTGTTCCAATGCTTGACAGCCCTTTCAGTGAAGAAATTTTTCCTAATATCCAATCTAAACCTCCCCTGGCACAACTTGAGGCCATTTCCTCTTGTCCTATCACCTGTTACTTGGGAGAAGAGACCGACCCCCACCTCGCTACAACTCCCTTTCAGATAGTTGTAGAGAGTGACAAGATCTCCCCTCAGCCTCCCTTTCTCCAGGCTAAAAAACCCTGGTTCCCTCGGCTGCTCCTCATCCTAATTGCTAATTAGGAGAAATAAATAGGGGAGACTTGGGAGAATTTGGTCTTTATTTTTTGGTGTCATTTCTTTCATCTTGAATCTCTGACAAAATCCTGCCATTCTCACTTCAGTTCCTATGAAAAAAAATGTATAACTTTCAGGTGTGGTTCTTACGATTGTTCTTCACAGAATAATACTAACAACTTAGTATTTCAGTTGATACAACTAATGTGAAAGCAGTGTGTTCCCAGTAATATCTTCATGTGCAATGTGCTTCCAGAAATCATGAATAATAACCATAAATCAAAGTTGATGCACTAAACTATAGATAGCAATAAGGGAAATGGTTGTCAAATCTGTTCTCTGAAAATAGATCTCCTAGCTGTAGTTGTGAATGTTGTCAAAAAAATGAACTTTGGGTTTTCTTGTATACCTCCAATATTAAAGTGGAATGTTGTCAAGGTGATTATCCTCCATTGTTAACACCTTTCAAAAAGCAATGCCTTTCATAAAAATAATGCACTTACATAATTGGAGAGGCTGACAGAAGTAGAAAGAATTTTTCCTTGGAGACGTTCAGCAGATGATCAGTCACTCTTCCTATATTTCTTATAGATATGATTTTTATATTAGTTTCTTTTCTTTTTAAAGTACCATTTCATTCTTTGAGCTGATCTCCAAACCTGTAGATTAAAGAAAACAAAATTTATCTTAAATTAAAAGGAAGAAAAAATATTAAATCAGTTTTCCAACACACACATTTAAGTTTTCAAAAGAATGAAGTTTCCTACTTAACATGTATGCCCAAATCTCAGAAGCTTAGAAACTAGAGGATCCTATTCTTTACCCCAATGATTTTTGAAGAGTATCATGTATTTATCATGAGACATTTGCTGGCAAAAGTCTGAGGGAAGAGTAGCATTAGTTCTGAGTTTCCTACTTCTTGACATTTAAATTATACCATTTGGACATTATTCAAAATCCTTTGACGTAGCTAGAGCAGGTCCCATCCACTGAAATGAGATAGTTGAAAATTCAATGACAGAAGAAGAAGGGACCTGAAAAGTTTGATCACAGTGATGTGTAGCTCCTTCAGTCATTACAATGTCACGGCAAGGTTATGAGACATTTCCATTTTTAACAATCCTAATGGGTTCAGTTCCGAACTCCTGATTAAATTACAGTCCAATTGATTTGTTAGTCTTAGACCTAGCCTATATTCTGAGACAGAGGAATACGTGGTAATGTGATATATCTTGGGAGTTAAACTGGAAGCATCCAGTACTGGTAGTACCGGTACTAATAATGAGAGCCATATAACACGTGTGTTCTCTACGTGGAGTTAAGTGTAACATTGTCACTGGCTGAAAATTTGTGAAGCAGTGAAACAACTTAGCTGCCATTTCCATTTAACTATCAACTGTAAGTGCCCAATTACAACTTACATACAAGAATCCAGAAAAATAATTCCATAAGAAGGGTAGAAATTGGTCTTAATTTAAGGAAATTTTAGGAAGAATTAATTTGAGACTTTTACAGAGTTTTCTAAACCCTTACCAGCTCTAAAGTTTTCTAAGTAGTTATGGGACGTTTTTGTCTTTTTTTTTTACATACATGCCTATATTCACTACCAGGTGGCCTTGAATTTGGTGCTATATAGAAAGCTGCCTGCAGAAAAGTAGTAGCACAGACAAAAGCGAGAACTTACTCTTTCTCATCCTGCTTATTTCAGTTAGGCGTTCTCATTATGATAGTCTTACACTGGTTTAACAATAAAGGTTAGATTTCTACATGTGTTCTTAAAATTTGTAAAAATAAATACTAGCATGTTAAGTAAGTATAAATAATGTTCAAATACGTTTAAGTATGTATACACAGGGTTTCAAACCAGCTTATCTAAATCAATGCCAAAATATTTAAATTATATCACTTCAATACCTAACTGAAAGTAAACTTATATGCAATTTATATACACTCGCTCTTGTAAATCTATACTGCCTTCTAATTTTCAAAGATTAGAATTGCCTAACTTAACATTACATAAAGTTTTGCATATAATAAATTTCATGAATATAAAATATAGAAAACAATAATCTATGGGCAGGAGGGTGAGTATTCAAATTTTTTGCCATTTTTTGAATTTTCACTTCACATTTCATACTATTAATGTGTAAAATTCGTTAAATAAAAACCAATTCTTACTCTGAGACTACTTTAGGACATAGAGAAGTTACTTCCAAATGCACAAGTAATTCCAACCATGATTATAACCCATAATCTTTAACAACTTGCAAATCCTTCAAAATCTCCATTATCAAAATATACTTTCAAAATAGCATTTGTACATGATAATGACTCAGTGAAGCAGCATAGTGCATAAATATCATATGGTGCAGCAAAGAACTTCTTTTTTAATACCAAGCCATTAGAGTTCTGAGAAATTATCGTACACTCTCATTTTTTGTAGAACCGACTGTCGGAAATTTCTCCAGGTGTAGTTTCATTTTTAGCATTGCTGATTTTTGTCTTTGTTGTGTGTTTTCATGGAGATGTGTATATATATATATAGTTTTAATTTGTTATATTCTTTCCTTTTCTTTACCGAAACTGGCAGAGCTAAACTACGGTGTGCCTTAAAAATAAAATAGCTAGGATGATAAAAGGCAAAGTGGTTTCTTACTACAACTATGCTTTTAATGTCTAGTTACAGTACTGGTAGACCATTAGTGAAGCTAGAGTGCATCTTCACCACCCCATAAAAGTAAATCTCTCTACCTCGGAGCTCCACTTAGTAAGGTACATCTGGAGAAAAAAAAAAAAAAACAACACGCTTATTCTGCTTTAAGAGTACAGAATTGAACTACAAATTACCATCTTTTTAAGGTTTCTTTTTTCCTACTTTGAAACCTATCTAGCTATCCGAAGAACTCCTTTTCAGAAAGAAAATAGTATAGCTAAAATAATCTTTATACGCAGCATATATATAATTTGAAGGCCAAATTATATATATGCCTGCATCTTTTATTCAGGACTTTTTTTCATGCAGCTGTGTGAACAAACTAACAAGCTAACAAAAGTGAGAAGCAGAGTCACCAGTGCAACTTAGGCATGGCAATACTTGGCACTGTCACATGGAATCATGGGCATGGAAATTCCCACAGTAATTCACAAACAGGTTTTTGGCATTTGACCTCCTAATAAAGAAGAACAAAAGGGATTCTTGGAAACCAATGTGCTGAATGGAAAGATACCCCAAAGGAGCAGCTGATGAAGAGGGCTTCTGGTTTATCTTTCTGTGTCTTGAGGATTTAAATGTCTAATGCTGCACTGGACATAGATGCTTATTGTAATTTGGGTTTTAGAAGCCTTAACTTCTAAAATTAGAACCATAAGTCTTACAGTGACAATTTTATTTCTACCACTGTACCATTTCTCCACTACTTCATAACTCTTTCCTGTAGTATAACCTTTCCTACACTATTTCTTGGAACAAAATTTCTGCTTCAGAAATGATCTGATCATATGTCAACTACCAACTTCTTAAAGAAAAGAAACTTGGAAAATGCAAAATAGCAGCATTAAATTTTCCCTGTAGGTATCAAATAAATTGTATATGCTGTAATTGCAGACTATGGTTTTCCAATGGATATCAGAAAATTACCTTCTTTGTGAACCCAAATCTTATTCTTATTTTCAGGATCTTTGTAACTTGTTGCATGGCACCAAGATACCAGTTCTGTACAAGAGGAATACACGAGTGAGGTCAAATGCAGATTTTTGTTTTCACATGTTTTTGAGTCTAGATTTTAGAACATTAACTGGTTTTGAGGTTAAAAAAATAAATTTGGTGCATTTCTCTAAACATTAGGTAGCTGTCTGTCTCTGATTATCACTCTAGTTCATGTTGGTTTATACTTAAATGCTATTTCATTTTGGGGATTTCCTTACAAGGAATAACCTATGATTTAATTTAGTTCACATACAGCTTTGAAGACTGTGCTGATACCCGGGTATACATAGATTTCAGAAATCCATGTATAATATTTGGCTTTAAAAGCTGCACAGTAAAGAGAAATCAGAGTTACATTACCCAGCATTACTGATGAGCAGCTAAAAAAATTACTAGTTCAGCACCCAAACACCCAATTTTCATTAAATTTACAAGATATATTGCAAAATTGTTTTACTGATGAGAAATTTTGATAATTGATCATTTAAAGCTTTGTAGATATTTAAGCCATAATCATTATGATAAAAGAATCAGCAGTTGTTACTTGGTTAATGAATTCAAGACTAAAAGGCCTAAAGGTCCCTGACAGTGAGGCAATATTCACTTTCTCTCACTAGTATCTGGTTGTCAGCATCAATTACCCTGCCCATGTAAAATTGGCTAAACTGAGATGTAACGAACACTTAGATATGTGAAAACCAGAAGCTTCCTACAACATGTCTTGAATTTGGGGATATAGTGAGTACCGTTAGTCTTATCATAATAAAAAGAGTTTAGAATTAAAGCTTACAAACATTTACATAACTTTATATTTTATATCTTTATGCCTCAGAAAACCATTCCTTTCAAAATAAATATATTTATGTTAATATAAAAAGAAATCTATGTGATTTTTTCATTACAATAGACACTTATCAATCTAAGGAAAGTTGTGGGGCTTTTAAAAGTATAAACATAATATTAAATTACATAAGGTGCTGCAATTATTTTTAATGTTATGTCCAGAGCAGATAAATTTGTAGCTGCTAGATCATCTGCGTTTTTAAGCTCCTTAATTTTAAAAAAATGAATGAAGTAAAATCCTCACCTGACAGTTTGAAGTATCATGAGTCTCCTTTCAAATGGAACATTTGAACTGTGAATAATAGAAAAACAAGTGAGGGAAAAAAAGCCTATTAAAAAACAATGAAAAACATTCCAAAATACTCTAGTGAATGGATAAGGATTTTATCTATATGTCCTAGGATACATTTTTGTTGTTCTGATACATCAGGTGTAGCACAGCATTCTCTTAATTTTCTATACCTGATGTGCCCTGGCAATACCAAGCACTTAGACTTTGCTTCCTATTGCTATACATACGGTCTGTTTTTTCTTGCAGAGATGACGATTAAAGAAATGAAGCTGCAAAGCACACCTTAAAAAAGATGAAGAGCAAAATGTAAGACCTGTCTCATTTTTGCGCACTGATTCACCTGGTATGGATAGTGAGAAGCAAATTGTACATAGGAATGCGGGTAGTACAATTTTTTCTCTAAAAATGCTGCTAAAGGTAACCTTGTACGGTGGCAGTAGTTTCTAGGAGTGGGCGTAGCTCAATCTGAATGACAGATACCTCGTGCAGCAACATGGAGACTCTAACGGAGATTGGATCTCAGAAATTAATGAGGCGTTCAGCATTTCCTTCTTAAGCAACACACCCGTATGCAAGGGGCACGCTCAGACACACAGTTTGGTGTATGTCGGTCTCTCACTACTGCGGTGTGATGCTTTTCTTTTTGCTAGAAGCTCTGAATTGTTAGTGGTGTGCTAGTTGAGGCCTCTAGAACCCTCTGGACAAGTTTAAATATTCCAAGTTTTACTTCAGAAAAGCAACGCGTTTGGTCATGATGTCAGTTTTTTAACCGCCCCATAATAAATGGGAACCTAAAAGTTAGAAAAGCCCTCCAGGTTCTCTGTGTGGGAAAGCCGGCTTCCAGAACTCACAGCACTGAACCAAAGGCCGGAGAGCAAGTGCTAGGACATTTATAGTGTCCAGTGGACATTGCTAGAAGCTTTATAACGTTGCTTGCTGGCACATTCCTAAGCGTAGTAGATCAGAGTCAAGTCTCTTTCCACTAGATGTGACAGTGTCTGCGCTTATTTGGTGAGCTACACCTACAGCACACTTAAACCTATTCTTTAACATCTCCATACATTTATTTAATTAGCAATGGATAAATTGTCTCCTGATGACCTTCCTGTTAAAGACTATTTTCACTTCAGCATTTTATTGCCTTTCTTCACCTTTTTTTTTTTTGTTAATACTTTTGGCTATGATCTTTGGCACTTCTCATATGCCAAGCCATTACAAATGCCTGTAAGCGTATGGATAGGAGGGGCTAAGGGTTGAATGGAATTACCATACCAGGGTCTTCACTTTTCTGCTCAGCCATTAACAAGAAAGAATAAAACGTGAAACTGAAAAATCATATTCCCATTCTTTCAGACATACAACCTTTTTGCATAACACCACCTCTGCTACAGTAGCGGTTTCAAGCATTTAACCATTTGGAATTATGGGAATATCTTTATTTCTAGCAAAATAAAAGGAACCAGTAGTACAATACAAAATTGATGGCTTTTTAAAAAGAATGTTTTAAATGGCTTCTGCAAGAAGGACTAGGCATTTATTTTCATTTACAAATAGCAAGCACTTTGGATTCTAATTATTCACAATTATTATAAAGGCTTTCTAAAATAAGACATAATAGTTTAGACTAGCAGTTTAAAGAGCTGCTTGATAAATTGAAATGAAAAGTGAGAGTATGAAAAATATATTTCATTACTTCCTGCTGCCTCAGTGTCTTGGGGCACTGTGTTTCCAGGGAGAAATATTGCACAAAGTAACCCACAGAGCAATTTTATGGTGGACATTTTCCCTTGGTGAATATAGTAATTTGACAACGACTTCCACATGTATACATGCTGTACTGCACTACATTTGAATGTCATTTAGTGGAGGGAATGAAGAATCACAAAAAAGGGCTGAGTCTCAGTTGATGTTAGAGAATCAGAGTGCAGAAGAGGAAGCAATTATTTACTTGTAATAAGTGGGGAGTGCAATCTGCAATGGACAGATTGGATTCCTGCGTTCATGGGTGACCAATAAGGTATTTCTGATAGGACATTGCCACAATTACAGCTCTGTCTCATTTGAACCGTAATAAAGTTGGGGACAGAATAGCATAAAATGTATAAAAAACTTCTGATCCCCTTGGGTCTCCAGCGTTCTCCTGAACATTGTGGGGAAATAGACCGAAATAGAAATTGCTGCTTTTGCATTGTTTGGGGACTGCAGTTGCATCTTCAGCTGCACAGAGTTACTTACGGGCTTTTAGGACTTAATTCCATATGGAACTGCTGTTTTTCCTCTTACAACAGCAAAGCAACCCTTGCCGCCTATTCCAGAAGGTAATCATAGCAGCTCCTGGGAGATGGGAACTTTCTTGCCACATTGTCTTGAATTACAGCATCAGTGAATTACAGCATTTTCCTTTGCACATTTGAAGGTGATACCAGCAAGTTCCATAGGTAGGGGAAAATGTTTTTAATGCTGCCATAATGTTGTTGTCCCTGTAGCTCTTCTGCTCCACCGTCTAACCCAGCTCCTAGTGACTCCAGGACTTTATGAGCTTCAGAAAGAGACCATAAGGAAATCGGCTCAACTTTTCTTTTCAACCTTATAAATTCAATGAAGAGCTATTTTTGTATTCTGTAGAGAGAATTCTTAACCTAAACCCTGTCAAAGAAATATAAACGTTGTTCTGATATTACCATTTTCTCCCATCATATTGTTGGCTCTCTGCCAAATGCTTTCCCATATAGGCATGAAGAAAGGTTGGGCGTACAGCTTGCTCTCTAGGCATCTTTGGTACAGTTTGTCTGTTGCTTAAAGACATCATCAGGCAAATGCTGTTTCATTAACTATCCATACATTAAACTATTATACCCAGCTGTCCCAGAATTGTCACCCTGGTGGAAAAGGGCATGCTTATATAATTAAGGCCCTTTTCTGTGATCTCTCCTCCTCATTCTCAAAAGATCAATTGCAGACAAGGGGCCAGACCCAAATGGAAACACTGGAAGGAAAACAATTGATAAAAACTGTGTTTCTGGCAACCTGGAGTAAATGGAGGATGAAAAATTATTTCTGCTGTTGGAAGAGGTCACTTTGGGCTTACAGCTTGGAAAGAAAACTTAAAAGAGAGCCTGGGAGTATGATCAAGGTGCCAGGTACCCCTAGAATTATGAAAACACAGCGTAATAAAAACATTAAACAGAGTAGATGTAAGGAAAACACGACTAATTTGAAAAGAAACTTGTAGAAATCAACTACGCTGCAATGGAAGCAATATGAATAACACCTGTTTTCGAGCCTAATTGATTTTTAAAGGCTAAAACTTGGCACCAGATTTGGGCACAGGAGGCAGAAAGCAACAATTCTAAGAATATTTTACTGCATAATTTTCTGCCCCATAAATTCCTTAACGTTTTGTATATGAACCATGGAAGTAATATGTGGATAGGGTGTTTTACCATCATCTTTCATAAAGAGAAACAAAGCACAGTTATTCACACTCATGCTGTCTTTTTTTCACTGTTGGTATTGACTACTGGTGTCATAATCTAAATAACTTATCTTTTACTTTGAAGAATTATGTTTTGCTCAGGAAAACACTCTTTCTTGGAGTTCCAGTTATTTCTTGATGACTTCCAATTCTTCAGAAACAGGGTAAGTCCATTTACATGTTCAATAACGTCACTGAAACTACCATTTAAGAGCCTCTTAGAAATTTTATCAAAAACATTGTCAGAAATGGGTAAAGCAAGTGATATAAGATAAAAAGAGTAACTTTCTGTCCTAGCTTTGCATTTTGTTATTTGTAGATTTTTAAAAGCAGTCTTAAGAAGTTCTTATATCTGTTTATGTCTGTGAAAGAGCAGAGGTAAAATGAAGAAAGCTAACTTTGCATCATTTTTAACATATCTGGAAGCAGAACGCCATGAAGCTGTGCTTTTGATCTAATCTAATTTCAAACTTCCTTAGCTTATGGATTTTAACAGCTTTGGTATATATCTTAAAATGAAATGTGACATGGATTGGTGTTTGTAGCTCTTGTCTCATATATATGCAAGACTAAATTACTGGCAGAAGATTTTTACGATGACTTCTCAGAAACTTTAGAAGCTCTTCTAGGAAATTGTCATTGCTATCTGCTCCGCTTAAGGCCCACGGTTATCCAGGCTGGCTATTGAATGTGATTCTAATATGTAGATTGTAGGTAACTGCAAAAGGTAGAATTCATTAGTCAGTGAAAATTAATGCTAAATGCTACATTTCTTTAGTTCATGTTTATTTTTTCCCTGATTTTTTTTGGTCATGCATTTATTAATTTTTAAAAGTACAATCATGATCACCACTAACTTCAGACAAGCAGTGCAAGAATTGCATTAAGAAATTAGCATAATCTATGAGAAGTCTTTGGGGAGCTTGAGTCATCTGTGAGAGATGAAAAGCAGGGGTACCTGAGAGAGGAGTATGCAGTAAGTATTTGCATGTAGTAGTCATATATGTGCATAGTTTTTACTGCTGCTGACAAAAGGGATCTGGATTGTTGTGTTTTTAAGACCTAGTTCTTGCTGCATTGACAAACAAAGCTTTGTCTGGATTTGCTGAATGTATTTCAAGATGTCCTTATTACCTAGTTAACTGTAAAAGCAAACAGGGCTGCAGTAATTCCCCATCATTTTTACTTCATGAGTGAACTTTTGTATTCTTATTTATTATTTAGGAGTGCAGCAGATATTCTGGAAAAACCCTTTCTCATCTCCATGGGCAAATTTCATACAATGCTCCATGATTTTTTGGCAATTATTTTTTCTGTAATTATTTTTGGGTGCTTGGTTATTTTTTGTGAGAGGTGGTGAAAATCCCAGTGAATAATGACAGCTGTGAATTCACCCTTGTGATTTTGGCTGAGAAGAATTTCACTTCAAGCAGTATTAAAACTGCCTACTTTTGGTTAACTTCTCGTTTCTTTTTTTCCTGGAATATTTTTCATAGAGAATTGGTATGAGTCTCCCCTGAAAGGATATGACGCTTAGATCTTAGAGGCGTGTATAAAGACCTTTCAGAAATGATAGATCTCCTATAATAGTAAGAGTTAGTTAAATGATGGGGCTTATATTCTGGCTCACCTTACAGATTGAAATGTACTCCCAAGAATCTTATCCTGTCTTACACTAAATAAAATATACCTTTATAGTTCAAAGAGAACTGTCCGGAAAGAAACGTATATCATAGATTTTTATGGAAGCCAAGCAAAACATTAAAACTTTTGTTAATTTAATCCCTACCCTTTATTATTTGTAGTAACTGTTTGGCTTGCTTCCTATTTTGTAACAGGATCTGAATCTCCTGATCACCTGTATTATGTGGAATGGCTTCCTTCTACTTTCTCCAAGCTTTCTTACTAGGATCTGCTCCAGAGAAACAGTATGGGTAAACACAGCATAAAATTTATCAGGGTCTTTCTGTCTGAGATAGCCCTACAGCAGGAAGTTCAACAAACCTCCATATTAACACATGCCCACAGCCTCCCCTACTGCTATACACTCACACGCGAAGCACGCACTTGCACGCTCAGGCTATAATAGCACCATGGGTAGAGCTGTGGCGCAGCGTTTTCATCATCTGGTGAACTGAGAAAGAAAAAACTCCACTCAAAGAAAACACAGTGTCCATGAGCCAGAAAGGCCCCACAGAAGTCCTAGCCCAAGAATTATGAATTCTAGCTGGCTCCAGGCTGCTCGCCCTGACAAGTGTGAGCGCAGGCCAGCTGGCCTAATGACTGCTGTTCTCTCTCAAACGCATTATCAAAGGATAATCACAGCATATTGCAATTCACCTTGAAAATGCATTACAGTAACCCAGAGCAGCCTTTGTCAGTTTGTAGCCTCTACCAATCATGGATATGGCTGCTTAGACTATACTACCATTAATCGATACTTACTGATATTAAATCAGATTAAAAAGTAGACGGAAATATATCAAATATTTTTCTAAAGCTACGTGATGGGGCAAATATTTCACATGGACACTATGCACTCATGCTAGGGAGAAATTATGTGACTGAAATGGGAACACTATTCATTTGCAGTTTGTCATTTAATTGAGTGAGGTGGTCTCTAACAAATGCTTTTTTTTCTTAAGAAAGTTGAGGTTCATTTGATGTTTCCGGTTTAAATGCCAGCACAGTTAAGTCCACAGCTGCTAAATGACCAAGCAGAATGCAGCCAGCAAACACCCGTGTTCATTGTGGACGGACACAACACAGCTTAATGTACCACTGAACAGACATTCCCTCAGATGCTGCTCCTGGGAGACAGATGCACGTTCAGACAGAGGCAGTCACACCCCCCCTCACCCCCAAAAACTGAGACATCTGGACTGAGTGTTTTGTTTTGGAAAAGAAGACACATTGAAGATGACTGGCATCGGTTTAGAGAATGCAACGGAGTGAAGCACTGTCTGAGCAGTTTTTGTTTTTGAGATGAAGCGATGTAGTACAAAAATGAACACGCAATTTCTCAGTCAGTACCAAAGAAACAGCCTTCAGATGCAGGGAAATGTTTCTGTAGGCAACTGAAATATATTGGTCTTCTATACATTTTGATGGAAGAATTGGATAACCAGAGCAGTTTGCTCAGAACACAAATGTCATTGATGTTTTATTCTCATGCTGAAGAGTAAACAATAGATATATCATATCTTTAGAAGACTGAATGCCAGAAAGTGCTGAAAGTATTATGAGTAAATAATAACATAACTAGTTAATATTAATGTAACAAGTAGAAAATTTTAATCTCTTTTCATATGTTCATTCCTCACCACAGTAATAAAGGATACCTATTTAATTTAACATACTGTTATTATAAAGAGATTGTATGTAGCCCAAGTAAATAGAACTACATAGAAACAGCCATTTTTCATAGTAACACTTTTTAAAAAATTTGCAATGTTAAAATCTTCTTATTTTTCTATAAAAGGAAGCAGTTTCCATAAAACAGTTTTGCTAATGCTTTGCATGGAACAATTTTTAATACATGCCTCTGTGTGTGTGTTGTTCAATTTAAGATGTGAATAAGTATTTTTCATATAGGGCAACCTGAGTGTTTTTCTCTGCAGTAGCAGAGAAATGTTTGTGAAAAAAATGATTCAGAGACACAGCCAGGCTCTTATACTAGTATAGTTCATTTATACAACAGCAGAGCTAACTAAAAAAAGAAAAAGATGAGGGAAATCTTTGTTGGAGTAAAATAGAAAAACAACCCACCAGTCCTCCAGTTTGTTACACTGATGCAACTTTTCCAAAAATCTGTGGGGTTCTATCAGTTTAACAAAGACAAAAACGTCATTCATTATAAACAAAAGCTGTGGAGATTTTGGCATAGCTCAGGGGAGGAAAATTCCCTGTGGACTTTTATTATTCTTAGCAATGAGTTGTAAGATACTACCCAGTGTTGTCCATAAAGAATAAAAACTATCCATCAATTACTCTTTTTTTTTTAATAAAGTCTCACACTTATATTAACAATATGAAAATCTCACAGAATAACAGAAATAAAATAACATTACAGCTGCTGTCTATATAGGGCTTTCTAGAGGAATGGTTGTGCAATAAGCCTGCAATCGATCATGAACACAATATTTAGAAAATGAAAAAATACATTATGAAATTAGGCACTTAAATAATTTGCTTGATATTAAAACAGAAACGAAAAATAAATAAACATTTTTCCAAACCCAAGAAAAATATATCCAGAATATATAACTCTATTTTATTCTTATATGTATGTGTGTGTATATATATATAAAACAGATTTATTTTTATTAGATAGCAAAATGTACCAGAAGGAAACTGTTGGAATATTTACAGAACATAGAGAAAATGCCTAGTGGTTTGATGATTCCCATTTCTTGAACAGAGAAAGAGGAAAGGCACAAAAATATTTTTGTCATACCTTTTCTAGAAACTGGAGCAACTGAAATACTTGTACCATCTTGAATACTGAGACTGCTTACTCCTCCTTAGCAGAACGCAAGCTACTGTCATGGATGAGAAAGATGGTGCACTTGAACGTTCGGGTAACAGGTGGCATGGCAAAACTTCAGGAAGACAAATATCCAGAAGGCATCTAGCAAAAGAATTGGAGAGCATAGTGTGTCTTTTTAATTGGTAATACAGCAGGTGCATTCAATTTGTAGACTGAGGAGATGCAGAAGCAACTATGCCTTATCAAGGTTAAATGCTTTCATTCTCCTCTCCCTTACACACATTTTATATTTCTGTGATTCCTTTTATTTCTGTGTAGGTTTTCTATTTATGTTCATGTGAAAAAGGAAAATCAGACCTGTTTTTTCTCCATCATTGGATGCACAGAAACTCAGTTTATGTCTGTCTTAATGATACTGACTCTCACCAAGCTAAACAGAAAAAATGGGTTAAAATGGTTACTTTGGGTTTGAGTCTTAGGGAGTTTCAGTTTGGGAGTGCTTCCTGGAAATCACGTATTAGACAGGTCCGAGACATGACACTTGTCTACCCAAAGCATCTCAGCATTTCACAAGCTTCCTAACGTCACCGATCTTCTCAAATACAAAATGCACGGAGCTAGTCATGAAAACTACTGCAGTAAGATTTGAACCTGCACCCATTAAGGGCACTGTTTTTCTACTGATTCCAAAGAAATAATTTCAAAAACAGTGTGACAGGTAAGTAGCACTGGTTTATTACACGATATTATGGTAGCTGGCAGCCTGAGTTGCACTATGGTCTAGTGGCACTTAGTAGCCTTTCCTACTCTGCAAGTGTAGCTAATCTGGGAAACCATGTGAGATGTGACTACAAGGTTTGAACAGCCTGTGCACTTGGCATTGCTTCTACCCTATTTTTTCATACTCTATTTCTCATTAGTAAAACAAACAAACAAGCAAAAAAGAATTTTCACTCCATAACATAATAAAAAAATGCTTGTACAAGCTCAAGCAGCAAGGCAAGATGATTATTTTGCCTTTTAGTTCCAGTGTCAGCTTGTTTTCAGCTGCTATCAAACACTTTGTCACACCAGATGCCCATTATATCTGTTACATGGTGAAATGTTTCAGTACATAAAAGACAAGGTACATGATTTTCTCATACTTATCTTTGAAATCACCAAAGAACTTTCCACCATAGCTGTGTTTGCTTACAGCCACTGAAGTTCACTTTAAAGTTCCCCTTATTATCTTTTTTTTCATGCTTGTGCGTGTACATTTCAAAGTTATGACATCTCTAAGATATTACCCTAAGAGTAACAAATCTTTAAGCCATGGTTTTTTTCCATGCTCACTTTTGCTTGCTCTCCATTTTGCCAAATAAATTTACTCCAATGGCTAAAGAGTTGCAATGTCCTTAATGTTGTACACTCAATGACACAAAGAAAACATATTCCTTTTATTCACTTTTTTGTGTATTTCTTTACCTCTTAGGATGCATATCTCAAGGAGCTTGCTAAACTATAAGTACTGATCGCAAGTGTGCAAGGCAGGCGTGCCTCAAGAGCAGCACTATTTGATTCGCAAAGGACTCTCTTACTCTAGTTTATGGTGAAATAATTTTCTTCCAGATTCTCCTTTCCTTCCACCCCCTAACCTCCAATTTTTTTGTCCCTGTTTTCTTAAGGCTACATGAAACATAATATAACAGCTGATGGCTTTTGCAGTCCATTATCCAGAGGCTGGTTTTGGACCAAGCCACTAAACTAACTCTTAGCTTTACTCTATGGCGCAGTAAATACTGTTGCAAGTCATTAACATTTTACTTAGTCAACTGTGCAATATTTTGCCTGTACTGATTATCTATTCTGTCAGCTACAGTAACTTTTTATAATCCTGTTTTAATAAAGTATATAGTTTAAATTGGATTTGAAAGTATTACTAGATAGGCAACTATGTTTTTCAAGCTACAGACTCAATATGGCTTTTTATTTACCAGTGCAAAGAAATGGTATCAAGCTGAGACAATTGCACACCAGGCTGGAGCACACACGGCTGAGCGAGCAGTATCATGCCCTCAGCTAGGCTGCTGTGGATGAAGGGGAAAAACGAGGGTTTTACGCCTTCTGTTCTGTCAGTGGAATTTAATGGAAAATGTATGCCTCAGCCAGGGGCCAAGCAGGCAGCCAAACGTGATGTTGGCCACAGCCAAGATGACCCGTTCATTTGGCCGCAGAAGAAAAGCTCTGCTGCATATAGCAGCGCTTTGAAACAGCTGTACCACGGCACAGCTTTTGACGGCTTGCTAAACACAATGAGCAAAGGCCCTCTCATATTAGAAAACTGAGACAAACCAAACAAATGCAAATTCAATTAATATCCATTGCCATTCTTTATCAGTTGTCACCTTGGCAGGTCTCAGCAGTGTGGAAGGGAGCCATCACTTGAAATCCTCTACTACAGACTGGAAAAGTCACTTTTTTTGTTTGGTTTCTTTCTCCTTACTATGCAGTTTAAAGGACATCTGATAGACATAAACATATCCATGAAGGATTTTTTTCTGGGTGTAGCATATGAATACACGGGCATTCAACAGAGAAAATAAGCTGTTATCCAATGTTAATTTATTTATTCTTACGTATGGTTAGCACTGGACACTCATTCAATGGAGCAGCTGTTACTAGGTATTGACAAACATGACTCACATGACTATTTTGGTCTGTTTTAACTTAACTGAATACATATTTTGCAAGACAGAAAAGAGTGTCCTGATTATTTTAATTTAATTTAGCTGGATCAATTATTTTTATCTGAAAAGAAAATAAAAATCCTGAAATACAATCTTAAAAGAGTTCACCTGAGGCTTTTTTAGTAAAAAATGTATATTCCACTTCCGAAACGTGAAGACAGTGGAGAGGTTTTTCTCCAAGGTAAGATTAATACAGTGCAGAGGGTCAGAATAAACTCTTAATTCCATTTAAACAGTAGAGAGACCTTTGGCTGACTCTGCCTAGAGGTAAATTTCATCCTAGGTGCAGACACCAGTTACTTCATTAAATAGGGTATTGGCCCATTCTCAGAAGCCCCAGAGGCACGCCTAAACGCAGGTGAATTCAGAAGAGAACAATCATTATGAAAATGAAGGCTGCATTGTTTCTTTCAGGCCAAAGTACAAGCCAAATAATTTCAGTAAACCTACCTCCTACAGATTTTCCCTGGCAAATTCATACAATAAGAGCATTGTGGGTTTTTTTAGTGTTTTAACTTGGACACAATGGAATTAATCTTAAAAAGAATGAAATAATTGTTTGTATTTCATCCATCAGTTATTAAAATCAGTAAGTTAATGTCCTGGTTTGATCCCAAACCATGACAGTTATGCATTATATGTTTGCATAGCTAAAGTGTTAATTGGTATGTGGTTAAAACAAGCGAACTCTGAATACTGACTTTCTCTTAGATTCAGACTGTACACTACTCCAAACGATAAGGCTTAGTCCCAGCATAATACATAAATTGGGTAGAAGCAGGGCTATTTTGTAAGCTAAATTCAGGCTTTATAAGGGAATTTCTTTTGTGGTGTTTCTGTTTCCTCTGTTGACCTCGTATGGGACTATGGGCTCTTTTTATTTGGGTGAAGTGTTTCTAAATTCTGCAATTTGAAATACCCACAGAAAGGCTAGCTGAAAAACTTTAACCTTTAACAGTAAGAAGGTAGAAACATGTCAAATCAATACTAACTGATATATACATAAGAGGACGACTGGGTCATAAAATGGGCCTGACTATATTGTATCCTCTGGAAGAGAAATACAGCTTGACTATAACGTAGTATAATTTAATTCAATTCCTATGTATTATAGTGATCAACTAGTTGCATCAATACTAATTGCATGCAGAAACGTTGCTAATAAATTGAAAGCAGTTTCATTAAAATGTAATGTGTGTTTTATTTTTATTAGCAGACAAAAATTAAACACTAAAAAATGCAATTATTTTAATTTGAAGTAGAGAAGGCTTCATATTTCACCTTAAAAGTGATCAGTCTCTCTTTTCATGCTTGCTGCTAAAATAAGAAACAAGTATGAAATAACTTAAATAGGCTTTCACTAAAGAAAACGAAAAGTGGCGTATAAGAACTAATTACGCTGTCTGTAGTTCATATATTACTCTATACTTGCAAAATGGCTCATAGTAATTTTGAAAAGTAAAAACTGCATTTATCCAAAATGGCTTTGTTCCTACAGAAAAAAAAAAAAAAAAAAGAAGAAAAATTTTTGCTGTGTATCTCTTATGCTCAATCCCAAACCCATTAATTTTCGAAGTGTTTTGCAATGTTTGGGTTTACTGGACTAACTAATTACTATTAGTCACCATAAATCTAAAGACAATTCTACACAACTTCAGAGCAAAGGGTTACACAGTGTTATTTATCTTCCTTTGTGCTGTCTTTTCTCCCAAGAGTACCTTTAATCTGTGGCATATATTGGGGTTCATAAAAAAGGATCAGTCTTTTCAGAGTGTTTTTTATATGCCATATTCAGAGGATATTCTTAACTACTTTCAAGGCTGTTTTGGGAACTGCAAATGGGTGTTCCAAATGCCAATAAACGATGCAGTGCAGTCACATGCAGGTTCCTGAGATACAGGTAGAAATGAGCGCACAAATCCTACCCCCATGCAGCACATGGAGAGGTGGTGACAGCCAGTTTTGTGTGTACAGCGGGTTTACAAGATTGCTGCTGTGACATCCTGCTTGTGCAGTTCACGGGTTGTGTACTGAGCCTTTTTCAGGCTTTTGTTTGGAACATGCATACTGAAAATCCATTTGTTTTGGAGATGCAGTTGAGGGATCGGATTGATCCTCAGTTATCGTCTTCAGTTGACTTCCCCCTGAGTAACAGACATGACACCAGCAGCCCTCATGAGCTAGCCAACTGCTAATACTTCCTTTTAAATATCGGCTAGGAAACACAGTCTGCAATAACCCAAACATTAAGTCTGATTTATTTGGCCACAGCATACTTAATTCTTTGGCATGTTGATTCAGAGGAACAGAAATGGACATGCAAATCCTCTTACCTGTTCTCGCCAGGTCTCTTAAACTGCTAATCAGACCTCATTTGATACCTTTTCTTCTGCTTGGTCACCAGCCCTGGGCTACCGGGCAACTGATTCCATATCACGAAGTATCTCCACCCTGGTTTCCTTCTGTCCTATGGGACAGAAGCACAGCAGTGCCTTCGTGTGCAAACTCTCTCTGTGCAATCAGAAAAAACATGATTAGAAGTGTGGCTGCTCTGTTTGGGTATTTGTTGAGATGAATTTTGCTCAGATCAGCTCATTTCCTTTCAATTTCATTTGCTTTTTCCTATGAAGGAAACCTATTAAAATTTCCGTGACATGCTCAGTAGTTTCTTTGACCTATATATATAGGGCTATTACAGGCTTTCAGGTCTTATAAGTCCCATAGTTTATTCACTGATGGGTATCTGATGCAAATACTGAAGGACATTCGAAGAACACACGTTAAGTCTACTGTGCTCAATAACTGGATTTTAAACATAGTATCTGTATGCTAGTTTGAGGTGAGCAAAGGGGTCCAGTTCTTGCACCATACTGAGTACCGGTGAGGGCTATTCTGCAGTTTTTCCTTACTGAGGAACCCTTCCATTGGCCTTGTCAGGGCAGCACAGTCTGCATAATCTGCACTAAACCACCAGCCAGATGCTAACTGTGAACACCGTAAGACAAAACAGGGGGAAGGCCAAATCAAGTGCACAGGTCTGCAAAGCTGACACGCCAGTTGACCAACATAGTTAATATTTTGGCCTTAAGCTACGTTTTAGAAATCATTAGTCATTTATCTTCTGAACATAGTAGAACCTAAACATCGGAAGTTTGTGACGGCCCTAGGGCGATCTGGTAAACTATGGACAGTGGTGCGGGAGCTTTGATCTAAACTATCTTCTGCAATCCAACAATAAATGACAGTCTTATCATGTGTTTTTCATCTTAGATATAGAATCATAGAATAATAAAATAGTTTGGGTTGGAAAGGACCTTTTAAGGTCATCTAGTCCAACCCCTCTGCAATGTGCATGGACATCTTCAACTAGATCAGGTTGCTCAGAGCCCTGTCCAACCTGACTGAATATTTCCAGGGATGGGGCATCCACCACCTCTCTAGGCAACCTGGTCCAGTGTTTCACTACCCTCACCATAAAAAAAATCTTCCTTATCTAAATTTAAATCTATCCTCTTTATTTTAAAACCATTACCCCTTACTCTATCACAACAGACCCTATTAAAAAGGTTGTCCCCATTTTTCTTATAAGGCCCTTTAAGTACTGAAAGGCCGAAATAAAGTCTCCCCAGAGCCTTCTCTTCACCAGGCTGAATAATCCCAACTCTTTCAGCCTTTCCTTACAGGAGAAGTGTTTCATCCAGCCCCCTCTGATCATTTTTGCAGCCCTCCTCTGGACCTGCTCCAACAGGTGCACATCTTTTTCCGTGCTGAGGGCCCCAGTGCTGGACGCGGTACTCCAGGTGGGGTCTCACCAGAGCAGAGTAGAGGGGCAGAATCACCTCCGTCGACCTGCTGGCCATGCTTCTGATGCCCAGTATACAGTTGGCCTTCTGGGCTGGAAGCACGCATTGCCAGCTTTTCATCCACCAGCACCCCCAAGTCCTTCTCGGCAGGGCTGCTCTCAATCCGTTCATCCCCCAGCCTGTATTGATACCCGGAGATGCCTTTAGAAAAAAACCCCAACTTTTGGTCATTTAGTTCCAAAAGTTTGTGGAGTCAGTTAGACCAACCAATAAGCCCTTTTTCATCTCTAAGAATTGACACACTAATATTTCTTGATGTGTACACTCCAATTTTGACTTATTCTTGTAAACAGATACAATAAGAGAAATGTACAAAGTAGTCTACACTTCCCTGATAACAAACTAATTCCTTTTGAGTTTTTTTTTTTAATTTTTATCTCAAAATTCATAATTTTTTAATATCTGAATCTTTCTTACAGATGCTTATTATTTGCAGCGCTTCGTTTGAAAAGGATGGGGAAGAAGTTGTTTTATTCAAGTACTATATAAATTAAGTATTTTGAGCTACATAATTATTTCATATTCTAAGAATAACTTATAATTAATTAAATGTCAGTATAATTTGAAGTGATTTCAGCTAAAGTATGTGGCACTTATACTGTTCTACACAGTTCCATTTCTTAAGGTATAATGTTAAAAACATACTTAGCAGCATTAGTAAGTTGTAGTGATATTGCATTCATGAAGTCATTGAGAGTCACCATATATTAGAAAAGGAGAATATTTCAAGATACTTTCTTACTTTTGTCAAATTCAAAGTTTCATCTTCTTTGTAGAAACATGGAAATTAGAGAGAAAAATTGTAAAATTGATGAGAATTATTCCAACTGTTCAAGAAGTTAATTAGGTTTTTTGGTTTTTTCTTTTTTTTTTAGGAAAACCATGTGTATTTATTGCTATAAAATTAATAATAGAGTCTATGTATTTACCGCAACAGTAAATACAAGATTTTAGTATAATTTTGTGTCAACTTTGAATACAGTGTATTATACAGTAAAAATACTCCCTAGAATATTTTTCAGTAACCCCACTGTTTCAGAATCATCAGTTTACAAGAAGACTTACAGAAGCAGTAGGAACAAAATTCTCCTGCTCCAGAAACCAATATTTAATAGAACACGAAAGGACTAAACTTCTGTGGGTCCATGGAGGACAAAAGCTACCCCATGGTACTCTGCTGGGCTGTATATCAATAATTAAGTAGTCATTCAAAGAAGGAGAAATGAAACTTGGAGTCAAGCAAGGTGCTCAGTGCTCAAAGTTCACATTATTACATACTTTGGCTTTTTAGGTGCCTGTCAGTCACAGTTCAGTTTCTCAAACTAAATTACGTTCCCTAGATTCCTGTATAGCTCAAAGTGAGGTTCCCGTGGAAGGGATCTCTAACTGGACAGAAGCAATTAGGAAATTATAAGCATAGTAGCTTACCATAAAGCTTTACCCTGGGATGTGACAGAGGCATATCTCCTCACGTCTCACATCCTGTATCCAAATGTTGGAGACCTAAGTTGTGTAAAAAACCAATAAACTTAAGGCATTTTCAGTTGTGTCTTTCAAAACACAGCAAGAACGTCTCATTTCATTAACAGATGAGCCTGGGATTTAAATTCCATTGAGATGTATAAAAGTTCTCCACAATTCTTGCTCCAGCTTGAGTCCATATCTCACAAGTGTGTCCCACACATCAACTCAAAGGCCTAGTTTTGGTGTTTTAAAGCAAAACATTTACCATAAATGACAATATAAACATAAGCAAAGCTTTGCAGAGCCTGAAAGGACTTAATCAGGAAACAGTCACTAAGTTGTTCAGCTCAGCCAAGGATGGAGATCTTCCTCAGCTTTCCAAGCAGCAGAACTGTAGGGAGGAGAGAGCATTTCAATATGGAAATCATGAATCGTGTTAGACAGGGAAGTGTTGCATACGTCCCTTAATAGCTTCAACCCCAAATCTTATTCTCTTTCTCATTAGGCCATTAAATTTCTCACTAATTAGAATTTTGATGAAGGATTCTGAGAAGGGATTTGGCCAGAGTTGATTATTTCATAAAAAACTCAACAGAATCAGATAATTGATCTTAATGGCTATCTCTGCACTGATGATTTAGTTTTGAAATCCAAATCCAAATTTCTTCTAACAATGCCCTTTATTGTGCAGCTTTTCTTTTGCTTTCTTATATGTAGCTGTTATAAATCTCTCATACTAAACACGACAGAATTGTGCATTGCAAAGAGATAAGAAGACAAAGAATCCATTGGAGACAAGGTGAAAGGAGTGAACTTAAAAAAAAAAGGCAAGAGCTAAAAAATTATTTGTAGTTCCTCAAGTTCCTGTGACATCCTTCTATTGTAACCATACAATTCATATCGTGGTTGAATTGATTGATTTTAGCAACTGCTTTTGTCAAAGCTTTGGTAAAAGATTCAGTTCTTTCTGGGAAGCTCCTTTGTGCATACTAAAACTTTGTGATTGCAAAATGAGATTTTTACAGTTACTGTTAGGGTTTTATGGTTACATTTGCCTCATTTTAAGGTGTAGGTAAAACATCTCTACAGCCCTTCAGCTGCCTGCCCTTAAATTACAGAGCCACAGTGATTAGAGACACTGTATTACTGCACCTCACTGGTTGTGCGTAAAGCCTAGATGATGGCAATACTATTTCTAACCGCTGGTGCAGTTCTCTAATGTAAAGTACAAAATAAAGTAAGACTGCAAGTGCCAAATATGATCTATCCAGCTCAGTTAGCAAAAGCTGTGAAGTTGCTATATCATGGTTTCAGAAGCCAAATAAATATGGTTATGCAGAAGCAACTCTCTTTACAGTTTCCCTGTTACCCGGCCTAGACTAAGACTAGCCTGATTATCCCTGCATGTACCATATGTACATCGCCATGTCAAAGTATAGATGCAGTCTGTTTCTCTAAACCAGCCTGACTATAAACTAAGAAACTACATGCATCCAAGCTATGGGGACAACCTTGATCATTAGATAATGAAGCCATGATGTTACAGTTTTGAAAGGTTTCAGAAGCCATTGATGGAATTAGTGCATCCAGTTCTGGGGTCTCCAATTTCAGAAGGATGTTGGTAACTTTAAAGGGATTCAGAAGAGTAAGTTGAGGTCTGCTGGGTGATATGTCCAATAAATACTAATTGAGTTTCATTTATTTAATTTACCATAAGACTTTTAGGTGGTAACTTGGTCACAGTGACCCAGAGCACACAAGGGGAGATAGCTGATGGAAGTTTAGTGTACTTAAATAAAGACACAGAATAGTACTAAAGGTATAAAGGGGTCAAACAAAAGGAAGCTGGATCTGGTAAATTTAGGTTAGAAATAAAATACAAACAGTTAAATAGTCAACAGCAAAGACAGTTAATCAATGGAACAACATACACTACTACTACTACTACCCATCACTTGGACGTTAAATCAAGACTGTTTTTTTTTTTCCTAGAAGACAAACATCCTTTACACTGATGCCATGGCCTTGACGTCCCATTCCTTGGAGCATGAAAAAGTTGCAAGGCTGAACAGAGCCACAGTCTGGCTAGGGAAAGGGATGCACAGCAGCTTGACAAGAATGTCCACTACTGCAGGCAGACCTAACAGGGAGACGGCAGCCTCCCTTTTCCCCATGACACACTACTTAGAATTGTATTAATGAAGATCTAGAGGAGAGAACGCAGCTCCCCAGGCCCCCTTTCTGAGCAGCAGAGCCATGCAATGCCTTTTGCTAACAACAAAGTGTAATTTTTAAACACCCGACGGTATATGCTTAATATAAACATGTGAGGGAGAGAGTGTATGCTAAGAATCTTATTAGATGGGTCATACCAAGCAAGCCATCACATTTAGTGCTGCTTCCTCCTCCAGCTGTCATTTCAGCTAATCCTGATGTGTTGGGATGCAGTACAAAAGAGAGAAAGAGGACAAGAGGGAGGGAGGGAGACAGGGAAGGAGGGAGGGAGGGACAAAGAAAGAGACTTTTCTCTCCCTCTGTCTTTCACTCTCTTTTTCACATGCTCTGGCAAAGAGCTAAATATCATTTAAAAAAGCAGATGGCCACTTTCATGAGACAACTGAATAAGGCATTGGAAAATCTACAAACATTAATAACTGCTTGTTTTCAAATAGCCTCACGGTTCTCTTTGAAGTATAAATGGATGTACTAGCATTTTACATTTACTCCAAACTAAATATACACTTTATTCTTTCATTCTATTGTACTTGCAGACATCTGTGGGAATTAGTAATATATGCAAATAGTGTACGTGGTTTTAGAGAGTGTGAATGTTCCATTTAAAGATGTCATCGGTACACATCTATCAAAAACCATGACATTAAATAATAAATATATTGCATTATATTTCAGGGTTCTTTCTACTAGTTCCTGCAGCAGCTCCTGAGTAGTTCTACATTTATAGTCTTTACAACTGTGAAGACACCTGTTTTGTTTCTACAAGATTATTAACCACTTAGTGAAGCAGGGCTTCAAAAAGAATATCCGGCATCACGAGTATTTTGACAGACCACTGTGAAGGAAGTGCAAAATAATTTGTGATACCTGTATACAGCAGGCTGACTACTGCCATGGGAACAGCCTCAGCTGTGCAGTGTGTTACATACAGCAAAGATTCCTTAGGATCTGTCTGGCATGAACACAGGCAGTGTTGTGACAAACAAATGAACTGTAGGAACGCAGTTCATAATCCTTAGAAAATCTAGACCCTATGACAGCTGAGATACCTAAAAGACATGTTTTTAAAAAAAACAAAAACAAACAAACAACAACAAACCAAACCCCACAACAACCTTGCTTGGCTTCAGCATACTCTACACTTAAGATTCCTGTGTATTAATGAGCATCTCTAATCAGGAAGTGTGTTGTCGATTAGGTACTTGTTCCAGCTGTACTAGACCCTTACAATCACTATTGGTAAACTATTAGTTTAATAAAAGGAATATACATAGGTCTGACGCAATCTCTGTAGAGATCATGAAGTTAACACTTCCAAGGAACTAACTGCCCTTAAAACTCACAGGCTATCCTTTCAGATGAGGCCAAGGTACCTAACACTACAGGAAAAGCAGAATTATATCTGGATAGAGGAAATAAGCACCACTTTTAAAACGGTACCCATGCTTTGTGGACATGGCTATGAGGATATCAGACAGGAATCCTAAAATGCTTTTTGACACATACCTTAAGTCCTACAAGGATTCCTGAGCCTTTTCTCACATCACTGTTTACTGCAACCACACACAAAATGGAAGAGGTCCGCTGAGGCACTGGGATTCCTAAACCTGTTAAATGCAGAGGGAAAACAGCATGTCAGAAACTTCATCTCCATCTAATCTCTTGTTTAGGAAGTCACCTTCTCCTTTCCAATAACGTGCAATATGAACAAAACAATTAAAACTTTGCCCCCTACCCCGATGAAGGATAAGAATAATTTTTTTGGATTTCATTGCCTGTTGTGCAGCTGGTGAGGTTCAATTCATTCATCGTTGCCCCTACTTTAACTAGTATCTTCGGTTTAGCTGCATACTTAATAGTGCTTATGCACATCTGCGTACAAAGTGACTTGTAAGATACTGCACAAGCACTGGACTATCTATTGAAAGACAACTGACCTGATGCAAAAGTAGGCTTGTCTGACTGTGATTTATGGCGATGTTAGTTATAATGGCTATGTTGTCATTACTTGCAGTAGGTAAGATTTAAGATTATGCTCTGACCAGCAAGCAAGCAATATAACTCTCCCTAGGATTGAGAAAGCGACACAGTCCTCATCCAGGTGCTTAGCTCCTATTAGGAAAGCTTGGTCCAGAGAGCATAAATCTCTGTACACTTTGCTGAAGCATCCGTGACATTTATGCTGCCACTGGCTAAAAGAAGAGAAATGACTCTCAAAAGACCCCTTTCCACTGATTATCAAGAACCCCCAAAGAGATTTCTTAAAAGCTGGGTCAGTTCTCCAGAGGGGGTCATTCCATGGGGCTCTCCAATGCTTTATTTTTATTACACTGAAAGAGCTCTGTCAATTATGTGCAGTAAAACGGTCATTCAATTAACATTCTGTGTCATCAAGTATTTAAAGATAATCAGCCTTTCTGTATCATGGCCTATTTTTCACACTGTGCCTAAACTGCAACCTTGTTATTTTAGTCTGATACAGTTTATTTGCAGTTTGAAATGAGATGCCTATTGGCAACTACATTTGATTTTTAAATTCCATTTTTAAGACAATTTAGGATGAAATTCATGAATAAGGGCTGAATTAAGAGCCAAGGACTCTAATTCTTCCTTTCACTATGAAGTTTTCTGTGACTTCTGACTCAGTAACAGTCAGCTTCCAGCTGTCCTATTTATAAACAATCTCTCTATTGACAAAACAGTCTGTCACTAACTATTTAATGCATTGTGATGATGATGTATATGGTATTAAAAACATCACTGCTGTGTACCCCTCTGGGAAAGTGACTGTTGTGAACTATAGTGCAGTCCTTGTTATACAGAGAGACTTCTCCCACGAAAATAGTGCTGTTGCTTGAATAACAAAATTCATCCAATCCATGTAAGTAAGGTGGACCTCCTGTGGCCGTATCCTACCGAAGTAAGGATTTCCCCATTAGGAAAACTTCAGATTATTTTGACTGTACATTTTTTCCGTAAGTTTTCAGTATATCATGTAGTGTTCGTTCCCTGGCACAACAGGGGGAAAAAAAACCCCAAGTCGTTTTCACAGCACAGAAGACTCCCTTCTTCAAATACAATACTGAATAAAGCCAGTGTTGTTATAAAAAGGTGAATTTTTCCCAATCTCTGACATTTTCAGACATATCTCAGCTCAGTTAGCACACCTTACAATAAAATCTGCTTTCTGCGCAATATTACACTGTTGGATAATGTTAATTATTTATTTGCAAATATCACCAAGATTTTCCCCTGTGGTACTACCACTTCACTAGCTTGTCTTTCTGATGATCAGTTAGCTAATCCCAGCATTTAATTTTGGAAGTCTTCCTGTATTTCATCTTGTTCTGTGGTCCAGGCCATGGTTTTCACAAGCAGCTTCCTAATTGCTAAAATAGCTATATACTCTATTTTAAGCAGAGCTGCTTATCAGTATTCTGAATAGAATCTGAGCCTCTCTGTACCCCTGAGGCACTGCCCCTGAGGTATCACCCTGCTCTGTCAGGGCCTTCTTGATAACTGATCTTTCAGTATCACTGCTCAACAGCGTAGTGATTTTATGCCTATGCTTTTCTACTGTCATGGAGGGAAGTATCACAACCTTGCTGGAAGTCAGGGTAGTTCACACTGCTGTGCCTCATTATTCTAATCCCCACATTCCCAGTGATTATTCTGTCAAAGGGAAATGTCCATTTCTCAGTCATTTTCTTGTTCTGATCAAATTATTGTCCTTTCTATTTATTGTTTTTTTTCACCAGAGTCATTCCCAGCAATCTATCTCTTTAAAAATAATAGGTACTTATTAGTGAAAAATATAATCCATGACAATCCCAGAAAGGTTTCTACATAATACTTATGTTTTTCTGTTGACATACCGGAGGTGTGCTGTCACCTACTGAAACCAAATGTGTCTCAATGGCAGAAGTCTTCATACTCGCAGGGCTGGAGGTCATGAACAGTCACCTTGCTCAAGCCCAAGTAGGCTATGTAATACTGACAGCTGCTGTGGAGCTCCTCCTCTTGTACTCCAAGGGAGCTATTTTTGACTGCTCTGAATATTGTGTATGAATTGGAATGTCCTAAGATACGTCAGAGCCTAAATTTATCCTTTGGGTTTTTTTAAATCTCAGACTAAATGTTGACATAGGTCTTACCCTCTGCCAGTGAGACAATTTAAGAATTCCATTACTGTAAAAATAAATTAGACTAATACAACTACAAATATCTTTGTTACTCTAGTGTTACACAGTGGTCAGAGGTTAATAATGCTGGCTTTCTCTGCTAAATTGCTTTACTTGAACACAAGCTGTATGATATCAAATAGAGTCTGGTAGTGAAGAAAATCATAAGACTATTGTCAGACATTGTAGAATAGACCTTGATGAAAAGGGAAATAAATAGTAGCTTACACAAAAAAGTGGAGTGTTAGGGTATGTTGTGAAACCCAGTAAACTTTATAGATCACGTATGTACAACAAAAAAAAAAACATATTAAAAAGAGATACCCTAAAAAATACGATTCTTAATAACAGTAAAAACTCCAGACTTAACATATGCACAAAGAAAGAACAAAAAAAATAATAAAAGAACAGTGTTTAAAGTTGCTTAGTTAAGGCATAGCAGAGCAAGATTCTAGATTCTAAAATGCATCTAACCTGCTGCTGTTATTTGTATTTATAGCTCTGTCACAAGGCCTTTAGGAGAAATTTTCCCATATTTTTAATATACATTTTGAACATATAGTTCCCTTTGGCAGCTTAAATCCTTTGCTCATTGCTTCCAGGAATGTTAGTAAAGCACATCCTCTATGCAATAGTACGTACATAAACAGATAGAGGGAATTTTAGTATTGATTCTTTTCTATACCACACTGTTAGTTCACTGCCGCAGAGCCAAATCACTTTTTCCAGTTGCATTGGTTATACTCACTGTCTTTCATTCCTTATGCTCTAACCAGGGCGTTTACACCAGATTCTGCAGCTGTCCGCAAAACTTCTACATGTAGAGCTAGGGTCAGCTAGGGACTTCTGGTCACATGGAGTGGCACAAGCCAGACGAAAACTTGAGGTCAGCATTCAGGATTACGGCATATTTAATACCAAATATGACACAATTGTAAATCAGCATCTTGGTCATGTTCATACCTATCGAACAACTGAGGGTGGGCAAAGTGTTGCCATGAACCCTTTAAGATTGCACACTTGGAATGAAGGAGTCAGCTTCAGAATCCATAATCTGAATCGACTCTATGTTCTTGAAACAGGCTGATGGAAAACACAATGGGAACATAATTCTCTCCTTTAGGATTTTAACCAGAACCCAAGAAACCTGAAAGTACATTTCTATTTCTACCATACCTGCTTCTTAGCAAATGCCTAGAGTGAACTCAGTGGGCTGCACTCCTTGTTGTAGCCCGTTGCATTCACTCTGGTAAGTCTCAGCAGCACACTCTGTTCCCTACAGAACTGAACTGGGAACTTTAGTCCTGAAAGAATAATTCTGTCTGGTAGCTGGAAAAGCTCATTAATCAGTTCTGAACAGCTGAGACAGAAATGCACATGCGCGCGCACACACACACACATGCATACACACAGGAGAGCCTGCGCAGCCTGTCTGCTGTTCAAGTTCCCAACATTTCTCCCCATTTGCTCCCGCTTTCCTTGGAAGGGGTCTAGCAGCTTCAGGGGTTACGACTGTGGACTGGATATTTTGCAGACAAGATCAGGAGAAGTCTGTATGAGGAAAGTGGTTCTAGCTATTTCTTTGGAATTATACCAAATTTCATGACGTTTCGAGCTTTCAGGGAAAACTAACCACAGTTTGCAGATGAAGTAGAAGTTGTCTTCCAGCAGCTGGAAGTTCGGAAGTTTCTGTCTCAAACACAAACACACATACACAGAAGTGGGCTAAATTAAGGCTGCATGGGCATTACAAAGCTTTTAGGTATTTGACACAGCTTTTGGTGCGGCAAGGGGAATGAGCAGCACTTGTCTCTATTCAGCAAAGCCTCAGCATGTCAGCTGGCCTAGTTACATTGTCTTCAGGGGAATCTGACTTACAGTGCTCCTTTTGTCTGTTCTCTTCATTAAAAACACAGAAAACTCTCAGGGCAAAACAGCCTGTGATGTAAATATGAAACATCAGCTTTGTGTGGCCCAAATGCTCCTGGGAGGTCTCTGAGACTCTCTGAGACTGTCATTTTGGGAGCCAAAATTCTGAACAGATGCCCTTCTCACACATTTGCATAGATTTTCTCATTATCACAGCACTATATTCAGTAGCAGTAATAGAAGCACTTGGCACAATAGGAGCTGAAGGTGTACAGTAAGTCTTCAATTTCAATATGCCACACACCTGTACCACTTTTCTCTTTTGATCTATGCCCACCTCAACCTCCTACACTCTGCCTAAATGAATCAACTGGTACCTTCTTTTTGTTTCTTTATTGTATCCTAATGAGACGGCCTTTGCCTGGGAGGCAGCTTTGTTGTAAACACTAATGTCTTCCTCTGCTGTGAAACCACTGTCAAATCTAGTGACCATTTTGCATAGTGTTCCCTATTTGAACACGGTAACCATGGCAAACTTTTTCTCCAGGATTATTATTTAAGCTATTTTAAAATTAGTTGAGTTAGCACAGTTAGGTGTCATCATGTATTTATTTGGTGTGGTTTAGACGTGTCTGAACTGGGGTGGATTTATGCCAGAGCATCCCAGGTTATTGGTCCCCAGACTTGGGACCTGAGGGTAAAATGCCCCGGCAATGTCCATTTACAGGACTAGAGGCTTTCCGAGTTGTGGTCTCCTTAAGATTCACTTGTGCCAGATGCAAATTCTGTCATAAATTTCATATTTAGATTACAGTGAATTTAAGCCTATTAATATGCATATCAGGTTTGTACCTAAAAAAGAAAAAAACAAAGCAGCTAAAATTTTGTTAATTTACAATTTTTGTCTTTTAGTTCTAATGAAATTGTGAAAACTACTTTTTGGTATCAAGCAGGTAAAGGCTTGATAGGGTCAATATTTCTTTCATTTATGTGGATAATTCATTTTTATTTTGATGGTAAAGATGATCCTGAATGATTGTTACAGCCCTACGTGCCTGGCCAGGCTGCCTGCTCTTTTACTGCTTAGTAGGTTCCTGCACGAATCCCTGTTTCCTTCCACCATCACGAGATGATCTGTAGAATTTCCATGTGTCCTTAAATTAGGAACTGGAATTGCAGACGCCTGTAAATGGCTATGTCATTCCCCTTGTTCATTTCAGAAGTGTATTGGCTAAATTGACAACTGAGACCTATCAAGTGCTCCCCTCTGTTGTCTTTTACATCAGACTTTTGAGTGTTTGCTCATTTTCATCCATAAAAGGTCAGGGGGTCTAAATGTGTCAAAGTTGTTTTCTCTTACTTGACAAATTCAGAGTTGAAACTTTTTGCTGAAGGCTACAGCTTTGTCATCTACATTGAAAACCTTCAGCTCTGATTTGAAGTCAGTAAATCATGAGAAAATATCAAGGATGTAAATGACTAGCTAGGTCATGACTCGTTTTCAATGTGAAGCAATCAAGAAATAGGACAATCAAGAAAGGAAACAGCCTGTATATAGGAAACATCTTCCTATATAGGAAACAACCTGATAAAATCTTGGTTGTTTGCTGAATAGATCTGAAGAGTTCAGTGACTTCACTTCTGAATTGTTCGTAGAGATGCATGCCACTTTCATGCTGAAAGGCACTTTCTTACCTGGTAGCGCTTTCTGAGGAAGACCGAAATACTCCTTATGGATATTGACAGGTATTTTACAAATGGGAAAAATAACACCAGCAACTTTTTGTGTCCCTGAACGTGCAATAAAGGACTTCCAAGACAGATCTCTGGGGAGACAGTGGCAGCCTAGGGATTCTTCAGCAACATCAGAGCTTTAGAAGAAAAAGCCAAAAGTGGGGATTTTGTAATTTCTGCATCTGCGCAGGATCATAAAACAAAATCAAGGACTGAGAAAACTCCTGGACAGCTACGGAAGACATCATGAGGTTGAACTGGCACCTTTTTACTACCTTTTCTTTACTACCTGAAAGAGGGCTGCTCTTTCACTCTGTTTTGGAAAAATCTTCTATGGAAATGCATCCTTCATCTCACAAGGCATGAACGAATTCATAAGCAAAGAAGAAAAGTTACACCAGTGTCAAGATTTAAAAGTGACTATAAGGAAAGAACTGAAGTGATTAAAATAAAGGACTGCCATTCACTGAAAAGCTGTGAAAGGCCAACAGATGCACAAAACCACTTATAATAGCGTTATGTGATTCTTGCATCGATCACAGGCAAAAAAAATAAACAGAGAAGGGATTAGATTTTCAAGTGGGCTCAATGTTTGTATCTAATTAGCCTTTGTTAGGGATCTTTGCTGCTTCAACAGGTTAATTTGTAGAAACAGCGCCACCATCTAAATAGCAAGCTAAAGGAGCTTGCTATGTGTTAAGACCAGTCTTATTGCAATAAAGCAATAGTTTACTGCAGATAAACATTTTCGCTATTTAAGTCTTAATTTACATCATGGAAAACTCTCGAGTCATTGTTAACCATGATGATCCACAGTTACGCTTTAAAGATTGCACTAAGTTGAAGAGAAAGTATTTAGCAAGGAAGCACACAGACTTCACACAAGGGAAAAAACCACCACTGCAATAGCTTTGAATGTATAAAAATTAAGCCTACCAAAAAAAAATCTGTGATTGCTGCTACAGGGAAAATGTCAAAAGAATTATAAATAATGAAAAAAACCCACAGGTTTCTTCATTTGGAATTGGAACTGGAGAACTGTAGACAGCAATTCAGAGTTAATGCATTCCTTGCTTAAAAGGGAGGTGAGGGGAGGGGTGGGAAAGCAGTGCCCATTTCAACCATAAAACTGAACTACTTTTTCTTTAGGAATGGCCGTAAAGATGTCTGACATGGAAGAGCAAGAGTTCAAGATCTACAAACATGCAACTGAAGAACAGGAAAATGGTGTCCATGTGTCAGTCACATGGCATGCAGAATCAGAGCATACCTTCAGAATGTACTGCTATGAAAATGTACCATGCATATGATTAAAAACTGCATTTGAATGCATTTCTTACTGAGAAACTATTTGCACATCACATTATCCGGTGCCAACCGCTTAAGGCAAGTCAGACTTCATATTTGTATTTCAAACTAGACCCACTACTTGACATTTTTGTATTTGAGCTGTTTAGTACTTGGAACGCGTTATAGAACACCAAGATAAAAAGCTTAGGGTTTGTTGTCAAAATTAATTGCTTCTATGTATCTGCTTCTGCTTGACTCATGAATGGATTAAAAAGGCTTTGGCTATCCAGCTTACTTAATTGAAAATATTTAAAATTATCTATCCAATAACTTGGATTTTCAGTTGAAATTGAAATTGAAAAATAAAGATTTTCAAAATCTTTATTTTGAAAACAATCTGAAGCTCACGTATTTTTTCATCCTAGGTGATCTTGCTGTTTTAGTGTCCAAGAGAATAGTTTAACGTATGAAGCAAAGTGGGAGTTTCACCCAGTAGTGTCAGAACTGTGCTTCTAATTCACCTGACATTTTAAAAAGTGGGACCGTTAGCATCTAGAGTCCTTATGCAATAGTGCCATGTATGGTGAAAAGTAGTTCTCAGTTTATCAAAAAGAGTATTCTGTAATACTAAAAATGTTTATGGTCTTTCACCCATGCATTTAAATGGTTTTTGATGTGTGTTTAGTTTTGGGGTTTTATTTTGTTTGTTTTTTTTTAGAAATAAACACAGATTTAAGTAACTACTAGCCTGATCTAGACAACTCTACCTAAGTTATAGAACATAATTTTTCCTTGTCAGTCAACAAGTATTTTGAAAACTTCTACGCCATTTTAGCGTTCAAAACAAAGCAAACAACTCTTTCAGTACTGGTATTATGCAAAAAGTCATACAACATAGCATTGTTTTGAGGAGATAGCTGCATAAATAGTAGAGTGCCAAATACTTTTAAATTCCTACCAATGACCTTGACTCCGCACATATTTATACAAATACTCACATACATGAGGTCAACATAAGCATAAAGCATTTGAAGGACGCAAACCCAGCATTTGCGCATTATTACCTACAGCTTATTTTGCAGAGCTTTTAAAATGGAAGATATGACATACATAGTTTTTTCTTGGTTTTGTGTTAAAAGGTTAATGATTTGCTTTGAAGTACAAAGTCTCAAGACAGAGCTTTCTAAAATTTTTCTCAAAATATTTGTTTCAGACATTTGTCGAATAAATGTAAGAAGATTATAGCAGTTTAGAGCTGTCTGAACTTGTGTTGTCTAGACAACAAGCTTAAATTCAAAGACAAATACTGTGAAATGATTAAACTCCAAATCTGCAAAGACTTACGCACATGCCTAATACCACTAATGGATCAGTCCACTGGTCTACTTGCATATACAAAGTTAAATACGATTGTTTCAAAAACTTGGCTGTAGGTCTGCAACATTAGGTAGCTATTTTGATTCATAGTCTCAATACATAATGTAATACTTCAATATGAATAATTTTCTACTGACAAACTAGCTAGCTCCAGTGCCAAAAAGTGCGCTATCCTCAGTTCATTTTATTGGTTGAATAATAATTATTCTTTCAAACCAATTAAAAATGGGACAACTAAGTCTCCAACAAAATTTGTGAACTCCAAATTTCTTAGCTCTGTAAAGGATATGGAGAGACACGTCAATCTTTTAATGTGTGCTTTTGGGAAAGGTATTGAAAAATATTGAAGGTATTAAAAGGTTTAATCTCCTATGGTGTCCTCAGAGAATATTTCAGTTTGTCTTTAACACTACTTTCCAAAATACTATCCATGTCAAGATGCCAGGCCAGGTCTAGGAGAAGATCCCAATTTCACAACGTACTCTGCCCCTAATGTGTATGGTAATTTAATTAATCCACTATGAAAGAATTCGTGTGGCTGTCATACAAAATGATAAACACTAGTAAATATTCTACCAACTATATTCCTCTAGATAGCTCTCTGCAGCAAATCATTTCAAACATTAATTAATTCAAAAACCTTCTAAACGCTCACTAGAAAGGTAGCCGTTAAACATCTTTGATTTTCAGTTTACCTTTTTGTATCTTGGCTTGTTTTTGTGTCCTCTCAGACAGTCTCCACCTTCTGTTCCTTTCTAAGCTTCCCCATCATCAGTTATTTTTATCTGCTTTTCCCACTCAGTGTTTTCTTTCCTTACATTCTTTGTTTCATATTATCCCTGTTTTAGCTTTTTTGGAAAGTAGCAATGACTACGTACATTATTTACTTCTAAAAAAGCTCGCATCTTTCTCCAGGACCTAGAAAACACCATCTCTGTCCTCCTATAAGAAAAAGCAGCATAAAACAAAATCTGCAACAGCTCTGCCCTCCACAGCTAACCAGTCACACCCCGCTTTGGGACCAGTTTGTATTCATCTGCCCCTGTGATTTAACTCAAAGACAATAAAACCCTGAGGCATGTCTGTACTTACACCAGTTTGGTGCCGTGTTATCCCAAAACAACCTCCTGAGCTAAAAAATGAAGGATTTTCCCCAAAAGGGCTTTTGCTTCCTCCTCGAAACTGTATACCATCACGTGGGAATGATGCGCCCTCTGCTCCTGGCTAAGTACAAGTGATGCATTTCTGTTTGGATGCTTAGTTCAGTCAGCAGGTCAACTTTACATCAACAGGCAGGATCCACGATGCAACTAGTGAGAGCGGTGATTTTTGTGTTGTCTTCAGTACCCATGTCTGGGTGTGTCCTTGTGACCCAAAGCCATCCAGTACACATGCTTGTGATCAAATCGGAGAAGCCTCCAGGTCCGTTAGAAGTTCAGTTACTGCATCCTTAGCACACATGAGCAGAAGGATGCTCTTGCCCTAGGTACTGTAAACTTATTTGCACCTCACGTAGGCCCTCGCCCTCTTAGTTTCCACATAAGCTCCTGCCCCACAAACCCTGCCCCTGCGACTTACCTTTTGGACTCCATTTGAAGGTTTTTACTGCAGCCCTTTGATGACAACTCCAACACTGCTAACAGATGCATCATCTGTTGAGTCAGGTAAGGGAAGAAAAGCGTCCCTGTGCCACCATCCACAAGCAAGAAGCAAGGAGTCAAGCAAAGCTACAGTTCTCTCAAATGGCATTGTCTGTCCTATTCACAGTATGATCTCCCTCCCTTGAATGGAGAAAGAAACCTATGGACTCCTGGAAGCTCCACATTATTATTCAACCTTTCAGGTAACAGCACTTGCAAAACTACCAGTGCCTTGAATGTACCAACAGGATCTAATTGCACGGACCAGCTTATAACATCCTTTGTAATTCTCCCCTTTAACCTCTTCTCGCTTCTCCTAGGTGTTTAGCTGCCTGTGTTTATCGTCTGCTTTGATATGGCAAAGCTGTGTAAGCTTAGATCTGAGTGCCATCAAAACAGTGAAGTTGTGAAAAACGGCTGTGGGAAGCCTCATCTGGGCCCTCTGCCCATGCAGCCTCCAAAGCATTAGCTGAGGAGCTGCAATTCCACGCAGAGGCGTGCCCTAGCCTAAGCTATGAGATGGGTGTGCTGTGCCTCGTGTTGCATTTTTCCTTGACTTCCTGACTTGACTTCCTGGCCTCACCTCAGGCCTGCCTCATTGCTACGGACTTGTCAGGTCACCATTTGGCTGTTAGCTGAACCTGGCTACTGCACTCTTTCTCTGTTTGTTTTGCGTTTTTTTTGGGTACTGTAGAACTGTACCCTGAGGGTGAGGGCACTGCCCTGCCAGCCTTGCTGTCACCCTTGCTCCTGGCTTGTCGTCCCTTACAGAGCACCCGGTTCTGTTTCATGGAGACCCTTCAGGGTAAGAAACCCATCTCTGGTGCCATAAGCAGGCATTATTTTGCCTGTACATGTAGTAGCATCCTACGACCTTCAATCTGTTCTGGTACCCACATGCTCCATCCACCATTTGGAGCTTGAGCGTTGAAGTACAAGACATGAGAGAGACATACAAAGCCATCTATCATCCCGCCTGCTATAACTGGAAGGCAGGCAGGTATTCTGGATCCCACACGTGTTCAGGTGTCAGATTCTCATATCTATCCAATATCCACCATATAGGCCCCTGTTTTTATGTAGCAATGTTTTTTTCTCTCATGTTGCATGCTCAGACCACAGACTTGTGGTCCAGTTGCAGGTCCTTCATGGTGTTACCCGGACAGCCGCTTGGTCACTTCAGTCACGCTATGAACTCACTTCAAGTTCAGAAATTTATTTCCGTGCCTGGCTACAGGATGGCATTTTGTGCTTCTGAACAACAAGGCCAACATCCCAGCTGCATCCTCAGCATCATGATCTATTGAACTCTTTGGAAACCTAGGAGCCGCTGACTCTCTCTGAGGTCAGCAGGGACAGTTTCATGAGGACCAGATGTTGTAGGACACTATTACACCCAATAATTATTTTTGCTCTGACCATTACTATTAGAGAAAGTAGGCCCAGGCCCCAAAAGGACAAAAGCAGTCCAACTCTGAGATCATTTGTTTTAGGGATATGACATAATAGATTCAGCAACAATGGTGCTATATGAAATTTTTCAGTCCTTATTCTTAAGGAACTTACTGTATTGAATTTTCCTTTGATTTTTAACCTTTTTGACATTGGAATTTGCAAATATATGAAAGTAATTCTCTTTTTAAAAGTCCTAAGGAATATTTTTTCCCTTTCAATTGTGTAAATTATTTTTAGTATATTCTGATAAATCTTCAGCATTTTAAATTGAACTGGAGGTGAACTAAAAAAAACCCCACTATTATTTTCTTAGCGACTACCATTAGCATACTAGCTATTACATCTCACTACTTCCCATGGATACATAAAATATAGTTTCTGATGTAGTTGAAACCTTTGATCCCTTGACAGAGAATGGAACTATTATTTACATAAATATAACAGTTCAAAAAGCAGAAGAAAATTGATTTATCTGCAGTGTACAAAGCGCATTAGAATTATGAAGGAGTTTTCAAAAGAAAAAAAGAATAAAAATTCAATGAAAGAAAAGCCTCCTCACACCATATTTACAACAGTGCGCTAGCAGGTGTATATATAGATATACATGTACATTTCAGAATTGCCCTACTGTATTCATATAGGAAAGGCAAAACCTGCTGCTGGAAATAATGAACTCTTAAGAAAAGTACTTTCACACTGCGCAGTTTCTGCAATTCAGTTTAAATGAACAAATCTGAAGTGATTTTTTAACTTGGCATTCTTTTTTTTTTTCCCCACCTTTACTTTTGAGAGTATCATAATGAACTGAATGAAGAAATAAGCTCCATTTTAAGCTAGCGATTATGAGAGCTTGCCACTGGATTTGACACCGGATGAGTTGTGATTATCTACATCCTAGGACTATATATACTTGCCAATGGGGTAAGGCAATCTTTAAAAGGGCTGTAAGGAAAGCAAGGTATAGTGCTAAGAAAATAAGTTATCAATCAGCTTTGAACTGAGACATACCCACAAGGACCAACAATCCAGGGATTACTAAACTATGGGCCTGTGTCTGAAAATTCAAACACTGAAAACACATCTGCCATGTATAAAGCATAGGAACATTTCACTCGGTCTTGATCTTCTATTGCAAAGCACATCTCCTTATGTCAAGTATGGGCTTTTATAGCTTGCCTGATTAGAGATGTATTTAATTACTTTCTGAAATTATGCCAAAGAGAAATACAAAATTACAGAGAAACTCTTCAAGAGCTGTAGAACTTCAGAAACTAACCATTTAATAAAGCAAATAGTTTATTCCTAAATGTGCCATTTGTAACTTCAAATATATTTTAAAACTTGATTCTTCTTTGGGGTAATAGCCCTATTTCTTTTTTCTGGCAACAGGCTGATTATATCTGTTCTCAGGTATAAAAACCCCACTTTCGGCTGAAAGCATCAAGCATAAACTAATTAGCTTTACTTTGTTTTGTTGTTGATTAAAAATATAAAATTTATTGGCTTGAGATAGTACTAACTAGTGTAAAAGAGATTTATTTATATTTCTTGAGGGATTAATACTTCACATGTAGCTATAGGATTACTTTGAGTGATATTCTGGTGTAGTAATGCATCTGGAGTTGAAACGGTTGTGCAATTATACAGGCAGTATTAATTTATTATGTTGTTTACTGTGGGATCCAATGCTACATTTCAGCTAGGGACATCTTCCAGTCACTTTCATACTCTATGGGTGAAAATTATTTATTTGATTGGAAAGATAAATACTAATTGTATATTACATATATTTCCCTCATTTAGATTCTGAAGTGGCCTGTCTTCTATTGACAAACTGTAAAAATTCTCTCTTTTTTCCTCCCACTCCCCAGACTTCAAGAGTTAATTGTCTATGTCAAGGGAGAAATAACACAACTCCTCTTTTTCTTTTTAAAAGTGGTATTTTAAAATTGCAAGGCCCAAACCTTTGAAGGTCCTATCTTAAACATCTTGAAAACAGCTTCTAGACTAAAAACATTTCTAGATAATTTTATGTCTTCATCACGTAAATTCATTAAAGCAGAAAATACCAGCTTCAGCAAGGAACCTGGGGGAGTTAAACGTATACCAAAAGGTAAATAATTTGTCTTAGTTATGTACAACTGTAAGGTAGTTGACATGCTAGGTCACACCAAAGGTCTGCCTAATGAAAGATTCTGTCTTCAGCAGTGGCCATAAGAGATGTTCAGAAAAACGGGCTAAGGAATAGTATGCATTCATGAATCTTCCCTATGACACCTTGCCAATTCATAGTGGCCTGACTATCACTGGTGAACTGTGCTGAAGAGTATGTTAAAGACTTCTTCTGTAAATTAGAATCCAAAGTACAAACCTACTGTTGTGCTTGGAGAGGTGGCATTTCTTGCTTTCAAAAAAAAGATGCCCCTACATTTAGTCCACAAAGGCTCTGTGGCATCTGTGTTTTGTAGGTAGACAGGAACGTGATTTACCCATGATCTGAACAGATGCAAGCTTTCTTTGGTACACTAAGAGAAGACCAAAAGCCTACTGAGTAGGAGGGTATATTGGCACAGGATCAGTGTCAAAATATCTGCATTTGCATGGTTCCCTGCTGACTTGGACTGTGAACAGAGTGACGGTAGCTTGGCTGTAAAATGCCAAGATGCACTTTTCTGTTTGATTCAGAGAGAAATTCCTTTCTCTGCGGAAATCTTCGTGTGTGTGTGTGTGTGTGTGTGTGTGTATAAATAGGTTCTCTCTGAAACATAAGGGCATAAAGCCAAAGACCTCCAGGCTGTATCAGTGAAGTTGAGGTATCTGATCAGGTGATTAACACCAGACAAAGAAAGCTTTGCATTTTAGAGAGGAAAAATTACACTAATATTCTTCCTAGACACCAAGAACAGATAGTTTGCCCAAGGACAAATAAGAAATCTGTAGCAACACCAGAAAAGTCGTCAAGATTTTATGTCAAGTTTCTGGGCTTTAACAGCAGACAGTCCTCCATGTCTTATTCAATGTGAGTAAAGTGTTTTTTAAGAGCTTTCAAACTGATATCTTCTGAAACCTTAAAAATGTTAATATTTCATTTGCAGTAAATGAAATGCACTTCATACTGAATTTATTCAAACATCATAAAGAAATTGATTAAAATGTAGTTTGGTCAGAACATAGGGAGAACAACAATATTCTCACTCATCTTCGCTGTCCTCCACCTAACTACCAAAAAAGCAGTACAATGAGAAAAGCAGCGTGTCAGGAGTCCTTAGCTTTGGCCCATACGTAAGGGGTGAAAATAGCCAGAGAGATATTGGCCTGGTGATGAGTACTTACTTTAGAATGGGGCACAGCAAGGAAGGCAGATTGTGAATTCTTAATCTTTTGTGCCACAGTCTTTGTCTGGGACAGCAAAGCAGCAGTTCTTTGCTTGGGGCAAAGCCACAGTTGAGTCCAAAGCCAACAAAGTCCATCTGTCTTATGTACAACAGATTGGCCAAGTTTGTAGCGCAGATTTACACCACGGGCTACAACTGCGAAGAAACACAGAATTATAATGGTATTCACTACTTTAAAATTGCAACTTTCTTAAATATAAACACACTAAAATATTTTTTTTTTCAGTGTGGGAAACATAAATGCAGGTGCATTCAAGAATCATTGGATAATCTGTAAAAGTTGCAATAGATTGGAATATGATTCCTACCTTTAGCTTCTTGGCTGTAAAATCATGCTGGTTGCTCTGTTTCTGACCTAGTAAATCTTGCCATTTATTTCTTTGCAATTTCTTGCTAACTCCTCTCTCAGGACAAGCTTCTGAATAACCAGCAGAACTCTGTGGAGAAGAGCAATGGGACTAAAATTTTTATAAAAGGGCAACTGAAATGGGGCAGCTCACAGCAATAAATACTTCACTAAGGAGCCAAAGGAGTTTCCCTATTTCTCTTCCATTTCAGTTTCAAAAGCAAAGGTCACTCTTGCCTCCTTGCATTAGTGGAGATTAGGAAAACCTCGCTGCAGTCTTGAATCATGACTCCACCCTAGTGATTTAAAATCAGGTTCTTGTCATTAGCAGTTCTTATTGACAAGCTGAAATGTTCTAAAAAATCTGAAGTGCGCTAATTTAGGTACCCCCACGCTCAGTGTAAAGCACCTAACCTTCCCACGCACTGAGTGGCATCAACAACAGGGGTTTGGAATTAATCACTTTTGTGTTCCAACATCTGAGTGTGACAAAGCCCCTCTTTGGATCAACTCTAAGTCCTGAACTATGTTTGAATGATGAACATTTTCAACATTCAACTATGAACTATTGTGGATGGTTTATTTGAATACAGTTTTAAGCGAATTCTGAGAATACTGCTTAAAATATTCAGTCTTCTTTCTCCACAGCAATAAACTTACATCAATTTATATCGTTTATAATACTATACAGTAAAATGTCTAGTATTACTGTATATTAAGAAAATAATTGAGTCAATAAAATTATATCTCACCACTTATTTTTTTGCAAATAGGGAAAAGGTTCATTATTTTATATTACAATTAATTATACCTTTTCTGGATATAATGACTTTTTCTGAGATTCTTCCCTCATTTCTTAAAGTTTTTTGCATCTTTTGTGCCTGTCATCTCAGGTGAGGTTATTTCCATAATTGAACTCACCATCCATATGCAGTCCAAATCTCATATCCCATGTGTTTATCCCAGCAGTCAAATATTCCAGAAAGCACCTTGACTTACGTATTTTAATTCCTTCTCCTCTTCTGTAAAAACATACTTCCACTTTCTGTGGTTACCAGCATCTTCCTTAGCCTGATTTTGCTGTCTGTTCTTACAGCACCTGAAATATCATACAAATATGTTATATTCCATTTCCCATCAATATAATTTTCAGTTCCCAGTCCCCCAGTTCTACCTGTTGCGGGCAGTTAATTTCCTGCATCTGATTTACTGGCAATCCTATCATTTTTTTTTAACATTTGCCTGTTGAAAATCTAGATGGCATTCCTGTGCACCTTTAGCATTCTTCTCTCTCGTGATCTCTAATGAAGTCTAGACTACTATAAAGGAAAAGATGAGAAAATGGAAGAAATTCTATCCAAGCCTTGTTAGCAGTTGCTACCATTCAAGAAGACAGCTGCAGAAAGATACTACAAAAAGCATCAGCTAGTCTGAGCCCACATAGATTGAAGGAGTAAGCAAATTTTTCTCTGCATTTATCAATCAATCAGCTTTATTTCTCTCCAGATTCTTACCTTTTTGCTTCTTTTCGCCTCTTTTCTCTTTCCCATGGGATCACCTGCCCTTCTCTGCTTCCTTGTGAGTCCATACTCTATTTCTGCACTTATCCTGCACATCCTTCAGTATTTTAAGCTCATTTCTCTATTGTATTTATCACTAGCAGACTTTTTGCCTTGGCTCTGGGGATACAGATTTCTTTCTGCCATGATGAGGTCTGCCCCACTTGTACCAAGAGTATCTGCCAGTTCTGAATTACTTGAGCAATACTTTTACTCATACACATCTACACAATCAGTATCTGTAATCTTCAGACCCATTCATCCATGAGATGTATCAGGGGACATTTAATGCATGAGTTAATGTATAACTTCTCTTAGATGTCACCAAAGGATAGCGCACTGTCAGCACATCGTACATGCCAGCATCTTCCGATCTTTCTGTTTCTCTTGTTGCTGCCTCAGTACTTGACACTGTCTTCCATTTTACGTACCTAGTCCAAAAGAAAAAAAAAGAAAATCCTGAAAACTCTCTTTATGAACACACTCCTTGTGCTGGATGACACGGCTATAGAACTTTGTACTTAGGTCAGGCTTTTTTCCATTTTGAGCAACAGGAACAAGTAACTGTCCATGAACTATGATCAGGGATTTCCTCTGCCCTGTCACAAAATGCAGACTCTACAAACCCTAACAAAGCTCTGCCATTCTAGAGACAGTCACTTTACTTCACTGCAGGAAAAGTGAACGTCCATCCACATCCAGGACAAGGTACTGAAATGCTGTTTTTTTAAAGGGTTGTTTTTTTCCCCTCAAGGCAGGCTTTTCCCTTTATTTAGGCTGTTGGCTATCAGATCCCACTAGTATATGAACAAAGCCAGGAAATCTGTTTGTGTCACATGAACTACACTGAGCTTGACAGAGACTGTCAGAATCTGACAGGCTCTGCAATGAGAAGTGTTACAAACTGCAACCAGAAAAATCTAGCAAATCACTAGGTAAGCAACAACAAAAAGAAAAACATACAAGGCTTTGTCTGAATGATATAAAACAGCCCACTCTTACTGTTAGACTGCTTCGTCTTTGATTTCAGCACGTATGGTGTTTGTTGGTAGCACTGGGAGATAGCTTGCGCAGCTCACCTCAGGTGACTTCAATCCATAAACATGCTTTAGCTGATGGTTTACCCACTGCAGGCTGATTCAATCACTGGCTGGTTAGGTGGCCACTTGAGATGTCTACTGTTGGGATGAATGTGTAGCAGATTTTTTTCCATGTTTACAAATTGAATGTTTGTGAGGGCGTGAGGCAGTTTCTGGTCTGAGTCCAGGGGATAAATGTTCTGTGGCTGGGATCCCTTTGTATCTCTTCAAAAAGAACAGGAACAAAATGAAATCACAAAAAATATGTATTTCAAATTATAAGACCGAAGTTTCAACTTTTAGCTCTGTCAGATGCTTAAAAGAAAAAACTGCTTCCTAAAATTGCTCATACACATCTTTCTTGATAGCTAATGTAATTATAAACATTAGTAAAAAGGTAAAAGCCACAAAATTAAGGCGATGCTTTTATTGGTCTTAGCACACTGTTATACAAGTCATTATTTGGTTTACAAACCTTCAGTCAATTGCAGTCTGTTAAAACTAATATCGTTCTGAAGAACTTATGTGGCTCCTAGTCTTTGAAATCAGCTGAAGTAATAAACAAAACTGTTTGAAAAAGCCATGATGATTGAAGGGGAAAAAAAAAGACAAGCATGAATTGTTCCCTCACTGAACTCTATGAGTTTTATTATTAATTTCAGCTGGAGCAGGATCACACTGGTGGGGAAAAAGTCCTGTCACTTTGGTCATAAGACAAGGTAGAAAAGGAGTCACAAATCTGAACAGCTATTGCTCTAACATTTTACATGACATTATTCAGTGCCACTTATGCCTTATCTTATGGCAGGAACAGTTCCAAGTCTGCTTTCCCAGGGTGGCCCTATTAGCCTGCACTAACAGAGTTGTACCGTTCCTCACAGTTATATATTCCTATGTGGACTGACAGACTGCTTTTTAGGCGCGCTGTCCCAGGTGTACTGAATGTACGTTACTTTCTCCAGGGAAAATGTATAAAACTGAATGTGCTTCTGAAGGCAGAAGTCCTCTCAGGATTTTGGAAAAGACTAGAGGAAGAGGCAGCTGCATGATAGCCACCTCATGCATTTCTCAGAGCATGTGATGATGACAGCTTTCCAAATGCTGTCAGATAGAGAAATAGTCAATGTCATCAATAGGCACACAAGGAAGAAACACAATTACAAGGGAAAAAGGTCCTCGGCATCATCAAAGGGATTTAGGTAAAGCTCATGGGAGAGCATGATGGAAAAGATGCAGGGAGCTGGCCTGACTCAGAGAAAGAAAAGGGGATGTTCCTGCCAATAAAGTAGAAAAATAAAAGAACTGGAGTTTTATCAAGGAATAAGACCAGAGAGTTAAAATTAAATCTAACGGGAAACAGTAAAAACCTCTGTTAGAGAAGGCAAATCCTAAAGGCCTCCATGTATTCAAATATCATACTGGTAAGAGTGGAGGTATCAGGAGTAACTCTTTTCCTCCGCATGCAGACTTCAGATTAAAAACGGCGGTATTTTATCAGAGAAGGCGGCTTAACTTATGCAAAAGTCACTACTGTGTTAAAATGGAATATTACTACTAACGCACCTAAATTATTGGAGATTTCATTTTAACTACACATAGAAAAATATAAAATAATCTGCCTCTAAACACATGTGAGTGGCAGAGGCATGGAAAGCAGACAGCAATAGCAGCAACTACTACAAATTTGCACTGTCTCACGGACTCCTGGCTTCGTTAAAAGCAACAGCAAAATACTAACTTCATTAATGTTGGATTTCCCAAGTTCCCAAGTGAGAATACTTACCCAGATTTTCAGTGCAAGGCCAGTCTGCCCAGATAACATCTAATTGTCTCTTGAAACCACAGAGATGAGAGCTATAAAGTAAATGTAAAAAAAACCAGACACCCCACAAAACCTTCCCTGAGCTGTCACCAGACACAGGCTTTTGCATGATTTAACTCTCACTCGTATGAATATCAACAGAACAATCAATGTTAGCACATGAAAATAGTAGAACTAATAGTTAATAATAATCTTTATGTCTTTATTGCAGGACTATGACGAACGGCTTTTGTAGGTGATTAAATGTTAGTGCGCAGCTGAAGCAATCAAGAATCTCACATGGTCATTGCAACTATACTCCATGGCACACCAGTGCCATGAGCACTCTTCCTGATATTTAAATATCTTCCTGATATTAAGACTGAAAAATGACAACACAAGCAGATATAAAAGAAGAATATTTCTTCTGTTATGGGAGTGGTGTTGCTTAATCTTAGTGATGATCTGCTTGAAATATTTAGTGTATTTTGTAAACTAGCATATGTCAAACTATCCTCTAAAAACTGCTTGTACGAAGAGCACTTTCATTTTAGTTCAGGTTTGCTCTAAGTGGTACAGTTTTGACAGGGCCCAAGATATTGAGTATGAAGACAGGTAATGTCACTTCTCTTCTTGAAAGGGTCCTAATCATCAATTCATGGTGCTGATGTCGATCAAGTAAATCTTATCAGTTTTACATCTTTTCACAGATGTCCTCCCTTTTTCCCTCCAGCTGTTAAAGCCTTTTCCTGAGGCTTTCAGCCTTTTGGCATTTCAATCATACTTTAAAAGGTAAAACTAAGTTATGTCTACCTTACTAAAAGTCTTACAGCTTTCAAGGTATCTATGTAATACATTGTATGGATTCTTACAGAGAAAGAAGAAGCAGCTGGATCTGTTCTGGCATGACAAGCAAGTTTAGAGGTTGAAATCAGAGGTTTGATTCACAGCTGGCTGATTTAGGTAGGCTTCCAGCCCAGAAATAAGAGGAATGGAAATTGCTTGCCTACCAGCTTAAAACTGCACGAATGGACAGTCATTAGGGGGGGTAGGGGGTGGTGTATAAATAAAGGGGGCTGTTCCTTTAGCAATTTTGCAAGGGCACTTCTGCTGATGTGAAGGAGGGCAGAAAACCTTTGTTCTCCAGTTGCAGTGAACAAAAGATCATGCCAGTGTGACTGCCAGTCACTTCTAGTCCTGGCTTCCAGAATACACCACTAAACTATACCAAAACTATACCACCAACATGGAGACAGAGCATTGCTGCATAAACCTTTAAATGCATACATACGTTTTCTTTGATACTCATTCAGAAGGATGTCTTTAAAAAGTCAATATTCTAAATGTTAATGAACCACAAGCTTTCCAATGTATTTTGTAACCAAGAGACAATAGTATGATCTTGTGTCAAACAATGTGCCTTTCTTTAACTAGAAACAATATTGGCGCGCTCTATTATAATATTGCAGTCACACGTAATTCTGTTAATGCTGAGAGTCAGATGGCCACACCCCTCCTGAAAATATAAAGGTGTCCTCACCTTGTTAAGCTCTTATTCTTTGGTCTGCTCCGGCATAACCACAGTGTTGTGGTTGTCCACTATGTTCAGCCCATTTTTACAACTCTTCTGCAGTAGAAGACGTGGGATGCATCAGGCATACTGCTCCTGGGTTCAGTAGCCCTGGCAGGCTCTCCTTCTTTCCCATAGACTGTCACAGCCATGACCCATCCAACAATAAGTGGAATGGTGTTGATGTTCTAAGTTAGTTAAAGTCAGAGCTGTATGTGGTTCAGGATGAGCCTTCCCTTTTACCACACTGCATGTAAAGACAGAGAAATTAATTCATGACCTTTTAGTTAGAATTAAGACTAGAATGATTTGATTAAAATTATAATTATTTCCTGAGCACAGCAATGAGAATGGATATTAACATAATGGAAAGTAGTTTAACACATTAAAATAATAACAAAAATAAAAAACTGAACACGTAAAGAGACAGATAGTAAAAAACTGGTTATAATGAAAGTCAAATGAAAACATAATTGAGTTTCAGGAAATCTGAAGGTGACTTATTACAGGAAGTTTTTTTGACATTGGAACATGTGTTTCCATTTAACAATCACCATCCATAATGCACATGGCCATTTAAGTTCACATGAGTTTAAGAAAAGAAACATATTCCTAATTTAAAATTAGCTAAACTATGTAAAGAGCCTTCATTTTGCAGTTCTGCCTTCAGAACTGGCTGGTTAAAAAAAAATCTGGCAAAGGTTTCATGATTTTCAGAGATGTTTTTAGCTCCAGGGTATGTCTTTGTAAAATGTCAACCACTGGGAATGTGACAAACCTAAGATAAGGATTTACATTAAGAAAAGAGGGATGTAATGTTTAGAGACCATTGATGGAAAAGCTAACAATGGATATAGATAAAAACATATATATCTGTGCCAAATGATCTTTTAATTCACAATTATTTTCATTTTTTTCTGACAGGAAAAAATTCCATACTTATTTGGATGGCAACATAATTTTTTTTTATGTTACGAAGTCATAAAATATTTTTTTAAAATGCAAAGAATTGAAAAGCTACATTTTTGCTATTTGAAAGAAACACTGCATTTTCCCTTTCCCAGAAAGCTTTCCTGCATCAGCAGGTCACAACTTTAAGATTACATATGTGCCTTCTTGTTCTGCAGGAGAAAATTTGTCAGGAAGAAGACATGCAGGTGTCCTTCTTCTTCATATAGAAAATCACTGCAATTTCATAATTTACTGACATCATGTCTGGCGTAACAACCAAAACTACTTTCCCACAGAACATCTGCCCAGAGAGAGGAATACCAGCAGAGTGGGAAAAAAAATGTGCAAAAAACTCCCTACCAGAAAAGGTGAAGAAATTGTTTTTCTGCTACGTGTAATTCAAAGTATGCCAATGGGCATAGCCCATTTACAGGACACAATTCTGGGTGCTAAATGTCATCACATACATGTAAAAAAAAAAAAAAAAAGATACATAATAGCTATTTAAGTAGTGAGTTAATTCAAGATGAAAATACCTTCTTGAAAAGTAGGATGTACATATATAGATGCCTAATCTGACAAACAGATACATGACAAACACATGTAGTAAAGAATGAATACTCTGATGTAATTGGAATAAAAAATTGGCCAGAAAGACAGAAATTTGAGAAGCTTATCAACTACAGTAACTTTACAGCACAGAAGTGCATGAATATTCTTATCTATATAAAAAAATAATGAAATACTTGTTTCTTTAGAGTAAACTTTTATCACGGCTGGTATTGTAACATTGTTACAGCGATAGCGATATCACTACTGAAGAATGAAATCCTAAACCCAGAGCTACCAGTGATTTGATTTTACAGCACTTGGCAAACTAAAAGAGCCAGTATTACATAACAGATGCCAACCCTTTTCTTCTTGAGTGCCAAAATACAACAATGACATAACCAAATAAAGAAAGCAGAAGGATGTCACGCAGTTAATTTTTAAAGCTTTTCTAGTCTGGAATGTAATAGAATATAGCATTTTAAGGAAAAAAGCAGATTTTGTGATAAAAGTAACTGTCACACATCAACTATCTGAAGTATGGAATCTGACCTGACATAGAATTGTGAAGCCAGGAATGTGTTAGCTCTTGGGTGAAAACATGCATTATTTTTCCTTTTTCCAAGTCAGGTCTTCATCTAAAAACTACTTAAAATCATGAGAATATAAGAAGTCATAGCCATAAAGCATCTGTGCCTAAGCATAATTCTGTTGTTCTCTAAAGACAATGAATATAATTACTCATGCACGTTAGTACTTCCAGAATCTGTAATTCTGGATAGTTTGGGGGCATTTCCCCCTTTCTGTCCTCTTAAAAGATTTTCAAGTCCCATTTAACCTGGTCCTTGGCTACCCAAATTCAAAACTGAATCTCAGATCCTTCAGGCACTAAATTCTCTACGGTAAAGGAGATTTTGCCACTTCAGATTGTCCCATCCCAAGGCACTTAGGTCTGGGTGCTGGTCTCGAGTGCTGAGCAGTAAGGTACCTGGCTTACGCACAAAAGTCGGACGCCTCGGAGGAATGCTGCTTGCCTGTCTTTTCTCCATCTGTTAGAGTTTTCAAACAGCACACGGAAGACTGACGTTTAGTTCTGTTTTCCGGATGGTGAAGTAAAAACCTGTTCTATTCATCTCTTGAAACAGAGATTTAAATACTTCTCTCACAGGATATTGAAACTCAGACACCACTCAGACCGAATTCCACTTAACTCCTCTTATAGTATCTCAGTACTTTTAGGTCTCTTCTAACGTATGCTGAAGATGAAACCCTTCATTTCCTAATGTAGTGATGCACTACTATAAATATTTTCATTTATTTCTATGAAGTCATCTTGATTTCAGTGTTAATACCAGTTAATGATAAATAATACATGACTGTCTTTTAAACAGTGCTTATACCTTTGTGCCATGTTCCAAGTTTGACTTGCACAACAAAAAACCCCTTAGAACATCCACACACATGTGGATTTGGACAATTGAATTGCCACAAATCAGTAACTGAGGAGTTCTTACTAGTTCTTCTAACTAGTCAATAAGTTTACATTAAGCACAGTTTGATTACCTGATAAATAAAAGTGCTTCGTGTAAGTAAAGATTTTCACTTCAGCTCTATGGCTTAATTTTGCTATCCTCGCTAGCACTAAGCAGTTCTTCATCCTGCAAGTATTCTCACTGAACATTATTCGTATCTTCATGTTCACATCTGAAAGTAAAGCTGACTCTACATAAGCTGTACATAAGGGTTCATAACCATAGAACGATCTCTTTACCCTATACCCTGAAAGCTCTATCAATCAGTTCAAAAATAGCTGCTGTTAATTGAAAGCGAAAAGCAGATGATCATTTTTTATAATCTCGACAGCAAGATTCCTGAAAGCTTTAAAAAACACCAAAACCTTACTGCGAGGAAACACATAGATGAGAAAATTTAACAACCCAGATTAGGACCAAGTTCCTTATTTTTCAAGCCCCAGGAAAAAAATATACTGTTCTATAGGGAATTTTTACAATGAATACCAAAACGGAAAGCTAAGTAGGAATTTGCCTGTATGTTTTCACACCAAAAATAAACTTAGAAAACACATAAAATCCCAGTAGTAGAAACAAACTATCTAAAAACACTGAAGACAACCTGATGCTAGGATATTATTCAGCGTACTTAGCTAACTATAATGCTTTGTTCAATTAATCCATCCATTTTTATTGAAGGTCTCAGTTTTTAATGAAGTTGCTTTAAATAAAATAGTAATTCTTCAGGAAATGTTATTTTTATATTTGAACTTATTTTTAAATTAAAATCAAATATTAACTAAATAAAATAAAATAATGTATTGATAAAAAATACTCTTTAAACCTAAGTTGTTTTATTTATTTATGCATTTATATATTTTTATATATACATTTAAAAATATAATTTCAGCCCCACAAATAAAAGTATGAAAAAATAGCATTGAATGACTGTCAACCCGTTAATTTTTTACCAGCATCCAGCCAGATGATTTGAATCCTTGCACATTTGTTATTTTCTCATAATACTCTTCCCAGATTTCAGTCAGTTCCCATACATATTCATGAGTTTTGTTCTATTTGATATGTCAGTGATTCCTCCCTTACAGTGAAATGAAAAAAGAATTTTTTAACTTTCTGAATTCCATCATATTCTTCTTGGCAGAACTATGCACCAGATACTTTCAAGCCTTTGAAATAATTGTTGTTCAGATTTAGCTCTTAGATACATAGGAAGTGAATCCTTTATCACTGCACTTCATCAGCTTCAAGACACTGCCTCTTTCAGACTGCCTCACAAAACATCACATTTAGGAGCGTGAAAGATTTATAGGCTTGAAATTGGGAATATTTTCTTCCTCTCCCCAAGGTGCACAGGGTCTTCCGTCAAGATTCAACCCTAGCATAAATAATTGCAGAGCTGTTTACCAGTACTTTGTGGCTTCGAGTATAACATGTGTTTGCTCCTTGTTCCAATAGGGTTGGGAGAAATTTCTGCTCCAAAAAAGCCTTGTAAAAGCTCTGTTATGAAGCAAATCATGCTGCCTCATACATCCTCCACAGCGATGGCAATTATCCACAAATTGGATCTCCGGCTGTGTTTTACAAGACTTTCAGTTTTGTTATACAACTTCTTAATTATGTCCTCGGAGGTAGGGAGTGTGCGTTACACAAAAGCCATATTGTCTTCAGTTCCCCTGTCTTGCTCAAAACCAAATTTTTCATGTGTTGTGTCACTCCTATGCTCTCAAATGCTGCTTTTTACATCTGGATTTTATAATTCTGTATTTTTTTTCATTTCCATAGCTGACCTCTTTGTGTATAACTGCTGTGAAAACCATGTCTTTTCATAGCAGTCATTACTCGGGGGGAAGTGTTTGTCCTGCAGTGGCTTTCTTAGCAGAACCAGAAAGCTTGTCTTGGTGCCTGGAAGAGGTTGATGTAGCTCACAGATTTTTCCATGGCATGAATCCACGTTTGACTATCATTTTGTGCTAATCCCAGCTACTCTGGTCAACCAGGCGAGAGTTTCTAACACGTAGTTCAGAAGCAGCAGCTTCTTAAACTGCCTCTCAACCATGATTACTGCTAGTCCATTTGAAGCCTGCAGGACATACCACCGTCAGCAGTGAGTTCAGCTGTTCAGCTAAACGTTGCCCCTGAAATATAGCAAAAAAGTTGCGCAGTCAGACACGCATTTCAGTTGAGCACATGAAGCACGTGGTGGTTACAGTGCAAATCCCTGGTCTGCATCAGCCGCACGCTGTTCTGTGAGGCTTAACTTCAGCCTAAATCTGCAAGCATGTTTTCCTGGCAGATGCGTGGTGTGTTGAAATGTTGTAGGGTGTAAACAATTAACATGCTTTCAGAAAAAACATAATTGCCTCTTATTGTTACGAAATTGCTTATTAGCTTCCTTAATTTTTCCTTAACTTTTGAATTCAATTGTAAGTTTGATTTCCATTTGTTCGTCTTGACTTGAAAACATCACATGAAAATGTGCAGGCTTCTTATTTAGCTCTCTCTCATACTTGGGCAGGTTAAATAAAATTTGTAACATGACAGCATCAGTGACAACATCTGATCAGTTAGGCCTAGCCCAGGTGTTTCATGAGAGCAAACCCCCGCACTCATTCAGAAAATCCATAGATAAAAGTTGTGTGTGTTTCCTTCAACAGGCACAGTGGCGAATGGTGAAACAGCCTCTCAAAAGGCTATTTTATGGTATTAATATTTTCTATAGTAATTATTTCCATGCATTAAAGAAACAAAATAGAATTACAGCAAAGCAGGTCTTCCCTTTATAGATTTTCATTAATTTTGCTTTGAACAAAAACTTTTTTTGCTTGTGTCTCATTTCGGACAGGTTCTGGACTAAAACCATTTCTTTATCATATAAGCAATTCACTATATTCATTAGTGTGAATTCAATGTGCATTCATTTACAGTGCAAAAAACTGCTAGCATGCTTGTAATCAATGAAGACAGTTTCATTAAAATTAAATCTGTAGCACACGTGAATGAGACAAAGTGTAATTGACAGAGGACATTTAGAAATGTGCTTTAGTTTATCTACAGATAAGTATATCAAAGTTTCTTTCTGCAGTTTGAATACAAAGAAAAAGAAGTTGTATCCTTTTCTTTTAACTAAATATAGAGGAAGGGTATAATGTTGATTTTCATCCTGAAACCAAAATGCACCTGGTAAGAGGTGAAATTATTAACAGCAGTAAGGGGAGAGTTGAAGTAATGGAAATTTACCCTTAGCTGTTTTATGAATGTTTATTTTTAAAACAGAGTAGTTCTCTTATTCATTGACAGATCAATTACAGACGTAGTGCATAGACTGCGTATCAGATCAGACATCAGCTTTCTAAATCTAATCATAAGAAGTTAGACAACTTCTTTTCTTACGTTGCTGGGGCTGTAACTGCATTGGTATAATCTTTTTCCACTGAAGCGTTGTTGAAACTTGCATATTTTATAGCAGCACCTTGCTGGTGTTTAACAAAACATGGCAGCTGGCTAATCTCCTATGCGTATGTTCACACATATGTATTGATGGGAGGAGTTATTCTGTATCTGTTGTAACTTCTCAGAAACGTACTGCAATGTTGCTAGCATCTGTTTTCAAGGTACACAAATATATATAAAAGAAATATTCTATGCTCCTGTCTCCAATTTGCTCATCATTGTATTCTTACTCTGAATGGCCTCTCTTAACGAACCTTATAAACGTTCTTGGCAGCTAACTGGGAAATGTTAATCAAGGGTTTCACTTAACAACGAGCTGCAAATTATCCAACTTGTTAAGTTTTCCGATAGCCATCTTTTGGATTTAATTATTGTCACTGTTTCTTACCCACCACTCAGAGACAATGCTTTGACTATTTTATAAATTGCATTATCAAGGATTTCTCATCACTTTAATAAATAATAATTCTGATAAATTCTCACAGAACACCACTCTAGTGAGCTATTAACAAGCTCTTAATAGTTATCAGTTCAATACATCTGATAAGTATCGTAAGTCTTAATACAGAAAAATTATGCAAAGAGAGAAAAGCCCCATGGGCCTTGCTGCAGCCATGAGAGGATTAGGTTGGTAATGCATGTGGAAGCACGCATGTGGAAGCAGAAGATGTCGGATTTAGAGCTCTAGTTGTTGCAGTTCCTGTGGCTGGTTTTCAACACAGACACCTTTAGACAGCAGCCTGACTATTTCCTCACTGGGCTTCCCACTCTTCTAGTCATTTAAGCGAGTACTGCCTGTAGGATAGGTCATAATTCCTACGTGAACGTGTGGAATGAGAGCTTCACCTATTCTGCTGCCTGTTGTATGGATTATACAACTCATTTAAATCAAAAGAGAGGAAGGGCACGCCAGGGGGCCTTTCATTTAGACAAGCTCTTGGGACCCATTTATATATCCCAGGCATGGAGTAAACTGGGATCAGAACTATATGAAGGTGATTTCAACTACTTTATCTCCTCTCCCCATCTCATCAACAAAAGCAGATTTTGTCCCGTGCTAGTAAGACATGCAAATGGGCTTCAGCCATGCTGGCCTGACACTTGTATATGCCCATGGCTATGTCTGCACTGAGAAGTGCACCTTTCCCAGGGCACAGTCCCTGCCTTTCTCTCAAGCAGCGCAGACACATTTCTGTCCGCTTTCCGAAAGCTTTGAAGACCGTGGGTGAATCCAGGCCTAGGCCAGACCTTTTCTGGGTGGCTGTGGCCCTCAGAAACTGTAATTCTTTCTCTTTCTTTGAATTTTCTTTTCTGTTTAATTCAGAACAGAATTGTGTCTTGTAGATGTGTATAGCATGAAATCAAGGGTTTACTTCATTTCAGGCCACAGGTGTGACACAAGGTACCTTTGTGGGCACACATATGAGTTAAAGACCTGCTGGATTTCCTTTGGAGACTACTAAAGGTCAGAGGGAAAGACCCCCTGCAACAGACTATATCCAGTGAACCATCACTAGACCCATATCTGGATTTTGCCCTGGGGGAAACCAGTTGCCTCAGTCCAAAAGGGAGCCCAGGGATGAAGTAGCACTTGTCAAACAGAACTAAGATCCACCTATGAGCCAGGTTTTTGGATGATGTAGAGCTTTGAGTTAACATTTCTTTGTCTATTTGACAGAGTTGGATGATGTTTTAAAAATAAGACGCTGTTGGTGATGCAGTGCTTTCAAAAATTAGCAGTGGTTGCCTTCAAATTGCTCGTTTGTCTACAATAATGAACATCTCTGTCTGACTTTTTTAGATTCTTGACTTTTTATGCTTTTTTAAAAATCCTGATCCAATTTTATTGCATCTATAAGATTTGCTTATTACAAGAGAAAGTACTAATGGCCAATAATTAAGAGAACACTACATTCTAGCAAAACTTCTAAAATCTTATTGAAAAATATTTCTTACTGCTTCTATTGACATGCAGCTATTCTCCTTTAATCTGCGCTTATGGTTATTTTATGTTCCAGGTCTGTTTCAGTTCAAATCTTACCACACAATAAATTTTGTTGAACAAATATTATCACTTCACTGAAACTATAACTGAATAGCGTTTAGCAATTTTGGCTGGAAGCTTAGTAAGGGGGGAAAAGGAGACGAAATAATGTTTTCTTAAAAGGAGCAATTAATTTCTGATGATTTGTTCATTTTTTTCCTCAATGCTTTACAATGAAAAAGTGTACTGAAATATGATCTAAAAATGACAATCCTAGCTATGCTTTTCAGACTCTGAAAACCTCCATTTAAACATCTGACTAATGTCTGACTAATCTGATAGCCTTCTATGATGGCATGACTGGATGGATAGATGGGGGGGGGTGGTAGATGTGGTCTACCTTGACTTAAGCAAGGCGTTCGACACGGTCTCCCACAGCATCCTCATAGGGAAGCTTAGGAAGAGTGGGTTAGATGAATGGACAGTGGGGTGGATAGATAACTGGTTGAAAGAGCTCAGAGTGTCGTGATTAGGGGCACAGAGTCTAGTTGGAGGTCAGTGATGAGTGGTGTTCCCCAGGGGTCAGTGCTGGGTCCAGTCCTCTTCAATATATTCATCAATGACCTGGATGAGGGGATAGAGCGCACCCTCAGCAAGTTTGCCGATGACACAAAGCTGGGGGGGGGGTGGCTGACACACCGGAAGGCTGTGCTGCCGTACAGAGAGACCTGGACAGGTTGGAGATTTGGGCAGAGAGGAACCTTATGAAATTCAATAAGGGCAAGTGTAGGGTGCTGCACCTGGGGAGGAATAACCCCATGCACCAGTACAGGTTGGGGGCTGACCTGCTGGAGAGCAGCTCAGCTGAAAGAGACCTGGGAGTCCTGGTGGACAACGGGATGACCATGAGCCAGCAATGTGCGCTCATGGCCAAGAAGGCCAATGGCATCCTGGGGTGCATCAAGCAGAGTGTGGCCAGCAGGTCGAGGGAGGTCATCCTCCCCCTCTACTCTGCCTTGGTGAGGCCGCACCTGGAGTACTGCGTCCAGTTCTGGGCTCCCCGGTTCAAGAGGGACAGGGAACTGCTGGAGAGGGTGCAGCAGAGAGCTACCAAGATGATTAGGGGACCCGAACGCCTCTCTTATGAAGAAAGGCTGAGGGATTTGGGTCTCTTCAGTCTGGAAAAAAGACGACTGAGGGGGGATCTTATCAACACTTATAAATACTTAAAGGGTGGGTGTCAGGAGGATGGGACCAGGCTCTTTTCAGTGGTGCCCAGTGACAGAACAAGAGGTAATGGGCACAAACTTGAGCATAGGAAGTTCCACCTAAACATGAGGAGGAACTTCTTTACTTTGAGGGTGGCAGAGCACTGGCACAGGCTGCCCAGAGAGGTGGTGGAGTCTCTGTCTCTGGAGACATTCAAAACCCGCCTGGACGTGTTCCTGTGCAACCTGCTCTAGGTGACCCTGCTCTGGCAGAGGGGTTGGACTACATAATCTCCAGAGGTCCCTTCCAACGCTATGGTTCTATGATTCTATGATTCTATCTAGTTATGGATTAATCTTTTACTTAACAATGGGAAGAAAATATGGAAAGTATTCATCGTCCATATGCATGCCCCTATAATCTTTTATGTGTTAACCAGATGTCTGTCAAATTATTCGGGTATGATGTTCACAAAACCCCTTAAGATCTAACGTAGGTGAGTTATGAGTCAAAAGTTATAAGTGAGTTATAATTCAAAATACAAATCTTACCTGGTTGTGACAAGTGCATCTACAGGATAGAACTAGGTTAAACTGGACTCAGAACTTTTTTCCAAACATCTTTCTGTATACATCTATAGACTGAAATAATAATTAAAAAATACTGTTAAAAAAAAAAGTTTTCCACCATAATTTTAACTCCAGTTGTAAAACATTGACTTCTAAAAGTGAAAATATTTGTAAATATTTACGCTAGAAAGGGAAACATGCAACACACAAATGAACTTATATCCTCCCTTTTATATAGCCTATAAACTAAAATTACATTCCCTCACTCTTCACATTATTTACACTTTACTGAGTAGATGTAAAACTCTACAGAAAGACAATTTTTTTCTAAACTCCTGTTCTACATAGGTGTGAAATGATTGCCAACAGAAGCTTGGTATCGCCCTGTGGACACTTTGCACAGAATGAACACAGAAGAAGAACTTTTGTAAATGACTTGTCAAAAATAATTTAACCACCCAATGTGGACCAACTATAGGACCAAACAGAGCTATCATTTCTTTACTTTTTTCCATTGAATCACACCATCAGAAGTACTCTTAGTCTCTCTTAAGACTTAAGTACTCTTAGTCTCTACTAAGGTTTTAACTGAGTCTTTCTGAAATTCCAGTACATACACATTCTTAAGATTGTCTATATAGGTATTACTACTTTTATTGCTAGAATGGCAGTTTTATATTTTTTTACTTGTTTTATACCAAAGAGATCTCCAAACTTTTTAAATGAGATTTCAAAGAAAAGTTGTGGATTGGAATAGATAAACCCTACAGTACCCAAATCTGAACAACTGCTCACTTAAAAAGAAAGCATAGAGGGAATATCTGAAACTCTCACAGCTGTCTAAAATCAATGCGTGAAGCAGACGCCTGGAGTGCAGGTGAGATAGTGTGCGCTGAAGAAAGGGAGATGTGCGGGTGGCACACATCTCTCTGCCACTAATAGAAGTGAATCCAAGGCAATCTCTTGGGAAGAGGATGTGTATTCAGATCATTTTAGACAGAAGGAAAGTGAATAGAGCTCTCCCACAGGCTAGAGGTAGGTGTTGAAATTCTGGAACAAGCTGGGATTTCAGGCACTGCCCTGTCATCATTGTTTTTCTTTAGCTAGCTTACCTCCCTGACTGGTGTGATGCTTTCAGCATCATTTTGATGTCCTTTGGTATTACTGCATAGTCAGTGAGGTGTCTAACTTGGATGTTGTGAAATCTTCTGGGACCTGGTTCAAACACCACATCACCAGCATTGTGACAGCTCATTCCCATTTACAGATTAGTCTGAAAAATGACTAAGCATTAACCTTTTGTTCAATGTTGGGTGCTTGGATTCTGGTTATTCATGGTTCCTCCTCATAAAAAAAAAAAAAAAAAAAAAAGAGACTCGATATCCTTAGAAATTCCTACGAGACAGAATGGTTTAATTGGGAACCAGGAAAAGTCTGAAGAATCTATTCCTGCCATAGGAAGGGGCAGTAATTCATGAAAAATATGGTCTTTAGTGAAGCAGAATTTACATATTATTGGAGACAAACACCTACTATAATTGAACAGCCACCCTCTTCAATTTTTTCATTTGTATCTCAATACAGCTGCAATGAATTTAATTTCTTTTTCTTTCTTCTTAATGGCTGGGAATATGATTATCCCTCAGAGAAAAGCTTTCAACCAAACCACATAAAAGCACTTCTGCTGCGACACTGTGTCTATGAACCATTGTTTGAGCATGTTAATGTGCTGCTGTGGCAATAGATAAGGATAGAAGTGTGTGGTCGGAGAGGCCAGAGTTGTTTATAAAGACTCTTCGGGGACTAAGAAACAATCTATTCACAAACATAAATCATGAGCTGTTGAAGTAAAAAATAAAATCTCCTTTGCAGGAATGAAGAAATCACCAGACATCAATGGAATTGCATTTGGTGCACTTATGTATTATTCAGTAGACAATAGGGAATGTAGTAATTGATTTTGGAGAGGATAAGATTTGTCCAGATGAATCTTTTAAAGACAGTTAAAGTCTTTTTCACCCTATTAGTATCCCCAGCAGCAAAGCCATGACCACAGGAAAGCACTGAAAGAAAGATAAGTTTAAAAAACCCCAACTTGGGGTGGTTTAAAACATTCATAGCGGTGCTGGTGTAGTATTTTTAATGTTTTTCTACCAAAAATCAAACCTTCTTACTCTTTTTAAGTGTTCTGTTTAACCACAATTGCCATAGTCATTTCAGAAAAATCCAATTTGACTTGCCTTTCCTGGATGTTTAGAAGACACCTCTGCCCACAGATAACGTGTCTGTAGCTTATTTGCCTTTCCTTAGAAAAATAGGATTTCCAAAGAAATCTCTATGTGTCTTTGCTTCTCTGTAATAAAAATATTCTCTCTTAAAGGGAGTCTTTTTTCTGTAGGTCTCGGACTTAGTCAGTGTCAAACAGCTTTACCCTCACCTTTCTAGTCCAGTTTATCAGATACAATATTTTTCTATCATAATTGGAGTACTGTGTCCAGTTCTGGGCTCCCCAGTTCAAGAAGGACAGGGAACTGCTGGAAAGGGTGCAGCAGAGAGCTACCAAGATGATGAGGGGACTGGAACACCTCTCTTATGAAGAAAGGCTGAGGGATTTGGGTCTCTTCAGTCTGGAAAAAAGACGACTGAGGGGGGATCTTATCAACACTTATAAATACTTAAAGGGTGGGTGTCAGGAGGATGGGACCAGGCTCTTTTCAGTGGTGCCCAACAACAGGACAAGAGGTAATGGGCACAAACTTGAGCATAGGAAGTTCCATCTAAACATGAGGAGGAGCTTCTTTACTTTGAAGGTGGCAGAGCACTGGAACAGGCTGCCCAGAGAGGTGGTGGAGTCTCCAACTCTGGAGACATTCAAAACCCGCCTGGACGCGTTCCTGTGCAACCTGCTCTAGGTGATTCTGCTCTGGCAGGGGGGTTGGACTAGATGACCTCCAGAGGTCCCGTCCAACCCTATGATTCTATGATTCTATGATAATGAAAGCTAATACGGGACTGAAATGTGCTTTTAAACACATTGTAGGAAAAGAAAAAGCTACAAAGAAATTGACATCAAAGTCTGATTTGATAGATAAGTACTGTAGACTATTATACCTGAGCTGGGTATAATTAACTGATTTCTTAATGCATTACTAAGTCCTAGAGAAGCACTTTTTTTCTTCTATGATTTCTCCTTTGATTACCAAATATTTATTTCTCATTCGAAACCTATTTAGTGGACAAGAACCTACCTCCAGGCATGGAGAGACTATGCATAAATGAAACACCCACTTCTCTGTACAGGGAAATATAGGCACTGAAGTATGGAGTCTGCAAAGGTGTACAACAGCCTAAATGGGATGTTCAAGAAATACTGAGGATGACAGTGTTTCCTGTGCCTCACTTGTAAGCCGTATCTGACAAATTATCTGTTTAGCTCTGCTTCTGATTCACAAGCACAACCATAGCTCAGTCCACTACTTTCCAAAGTTGTGCACCTCAACTAGTTTCCATTACAAAAAAATAATAATAAAAAAGATTAATTGCGCTTGTCCTCTCAAGAGAAGAATGGTTAGAAAATTCAACAGAGATACTGAGATTGAAGACATAATCCTTGTTATTTCTGGGGCTTGAACCAGTATCTCTGTTTGGACTATCCTCAATGCCTCCATACTATACGTACTGATGTTTACAGGAGAACAGCAAATACCCAAATCCTCTCTTTTAGGGAGGGACAAACAAACTGTCACTCTGACTTAGTGAATATGTACTTACTAAATGTAAGTATAAAAAATTAAGATTCACACCTCAAGGATACCCGAATTAAGGGATAAAGGCACTCCCATAGGATGAAGATAGTACGGGTTGAGGTCTGTTGTGCTAGAAGAGCAAGAGGATGCTTGTTGATCGACCAGATAAATTCTCTTGAAAATGCCATTTTTATTCCTCTGTTTTGTCAGGTATGATTGAGTTTTTACAAGATTTGCTTGAACTAACTGTGAGATGGGAAGGAGAAAAAAAAGATTCAAACCTAGGATTATTAATCGAAATACTTTCCTTGCCACTGCCAAGGCTGATGCGGGTTTTATTTTCACTGCCTTTTTCCTGTCCTCAATGCTGACCCGCAAATTGTATTAAAATTACTTTTTTTTTGCTTTTGATGCATAAATATAGCCTAAGCATTATATATGCATTTTAAAATTCCAAGTTTTCTTGAAGATTTGTGGAGGGAGTCGTAATAATTTTCCTGTGAATTTTCACATCTTAACGAAGGGTGTGAATGTGCTGCATCAGAGCTTTTTGCACACCCTTCCTTCTTATTCTCTCAGTTCTCACTTCTTTGCCTCTCATTATGGTCCAAATTTACTAGCTTTATCATAGATGGAAAACTTTTGAACCAGGAAAAAAGTAAACAGAGAAACAAGACTGCACCGAATATAAATATGTAGCACAAATCAATCATTTAAGATTTTAAGTTAGATTTTGAACTGAAGGGTGGAGTTACAAGAAAATTATACTTTTTCCTTCATAATGTTTAAAGGACAGAACTGGTAAGAGAATCAAAGACAGCGACAGAGATAGGGCAAAGCAGAGAGAAATAATAATAATAATAACAATAATTTCTCCTGACAGCCATGGGTTGGCTGCTGCTAATAGATGTGATTATTCAGCCCATCTCTAATTGTGAGCCAGACTGAATGAGTGTTCATTTTTTCTCTTTCAAACTAAATAACAAAATACCCTCAATAATTGGCGTTCATTATTAATGATGTTACATTGCCATAAAACATTTGTTTTTCTGAGGAGTTTTTTTTTAGAGATTATCTAAGGAATAAATGTAGGGCTGTGTTGATAGACAACCATCTCCGCAAGTAATGCAAATTTGAAGCACCTTCTCACTCCTACTGAGAAATTGCTCAAGCCTCTGCCTCCTGCTTATAGCAACACCAAAAACTGGAGATATTTACGGGTACTAATAAGTGTTGATTATTAAACTGCTTTTCTACCCTTTTTCTCTCAACTCCTGGATAGCCTGTCTTAGGAGAGTGATGGATAGTGCAATGAAATGGGATTCCCTGAGATCTCTGTGATGTTTGCTATGTTAAACCAACACCCTCTCTGGCCTTTGTCTTCTATTTCCCTGGCCTGACACAGCCCCGGAGTCTCAGTTGGCTCTTGCCAAAACGTACCAGTATGGATCTTCCCCGGTCCCTGGCTCATGCCTCCTTTAGTGATGGAGCTCTGGCATTGACTGCACTTCTCCAGCAGCCAGACCTCAAGGAGCAGAGACTGACCTCTCTCCATCGAGCATACAATTCCTCCATTCAGCAAGTTGCCCCTATTTTGTTGTACCCTTCCCTTCGACCCCCAGCAGACTTTCTACCGCCCCTAACAGGCTGCCTCTGCTGTAATTAATTTATGGGGCAGGACCCCACAGCATGCTGGCCCAGGCACTTGTTCAGAGTTCAGAAGCTTCCTAATTGGCTCAGCTCGGTTTTCACCTTTTTTGCACCCTGATGGTCACACCAGACCTACTACAAGTAAAGTCAAAGGGCTTCCTGCAGTCATCCTCCCTGCTAGCTTTTAATAATGACCCCTGGAAACTCTTACAGGTGATAAGAGACTGTGGGTATATAAATATTTATACTACAGTCCGGCATACCTTAAAAATAACTTGTAGATATTCTGCGGTCCTATAAATTACCTTACCTTATTTAGAGATAGAAACGTAAACTATCCATTACTTTTGGCTAATAAAAAATTCCAGCAATTGAATCTTTTTTGGTTGTGTTTTGTTTGGTTTTGTTGCCTTAGGCACTGTGATTGTACAAGTTTGCAGTTTTACTTGAGGAAGAAAGGAAAAATTATTAGCAACAGTTAAGATTCTTTTATGTTGTCATATATATGTGGTTAGTCCGGCAGCAGCAAGTATGTAATACTTTTCAGACAAAACAAAATCAACAAAACCACAGAGATGATTACCTCTACCGTGGGGCTTATAATTGAAGATGCACATCCCGCATCCTTTACCTACATAAATGGTCCTCTTGTCTTAGCAGCGCTTACAGAAGCCGTATGACAGTGTCCGACTTGAAAGCCATCAGATCCTCACTTCATGTAAATGATAAAGCTCCGTTTGGATCAAGGCAAGTCTCTCATATCAACTTGCAGGAAGTGAAGATCTGGTCTACAGAGGGGCATTTAAAACTGCCTTAGTTAAAGCAGAAAATAACTGCGGCAGTTCAGTGGGATCAATCAGAAAATAAGGACTTTGGCAACCAGTGTAGGAAAGGGTCAAGAAATGGCCACAGCATCAGTTCTTTGGGTACCCTGTTCGAGTTGCTCCCTGTTACCCTGACAGATTTGAAGGTCTGATTCTGTCTTGGCACAAATGGTATTTACAAAATGATCAACTACTTAACCAATACTTACTGATTTGCAGTGCAAGAAGTAACTCAGCAGGATGCAAGAATCAGAGACAACAGAAACGATCTAGGTCACTGGAACATGACAGCACCAGTCAAAGTTATCTGCATGTCCCCTGATTTCAGGAGGTGTATGGTGTACAGAAAGACTGGAATAAGGAGCCTGGCCACCCTTCCCACCTGGTATCTCATATGTACATTCAGAGTGCTGGCCCAGGGGTACAAGCTGGCTCTGGCTTTCAGCTCTTCCCTGTGAACATAACAAAAAGACAAGTTTACTCTCACTTCAGTCAATACGTGTTTCAGCACTGCTGTCTATTTTTGCTTTTCTTCTCCTCTTTCCCTTTACGTTTTCCTTTTTTTCCTTCATGTTTTCCTTTTTTTCCTTCTAGAACGCTGATTTGGCAGAGCTTGTGACCAAAACTTACAGGACACCAAAACTCCCTGCATTTATTCCGATGCTCTTTCCCTACTAGCTCCTTTTGTATTCCATCATATACAGTCTACAGATTTTTCATACATAATGCTATACCCATCCAATTCAGATATCTTTCTCAAGGGAATGCTTTTTATCATCTATGAAATTGGAAGTAAAACAAACCAAGATATAAAATTTCACAAAGACCACAGAGAGAAAAGTAGAAATTAAGTCTTTCCACCAAATGTTTCAACCAAGCCAAACCCAAATGTTTCATATCAGTTCTGAGGTTTGTTTTCAGTTGTTAAATTTTAAAAACTGAAAACTGAAGTAAATTTTAAATTAAGTAAAATCTCAAATTAAGGAAACGAAATGCAGGTTTTGAATCTTTACTACTTTTTTTTTATTATTTATTTTATTCACAGTACGTCAGCTAGATATTGCAAAATGTTTCAGCAAACCTGAATCTTCTGAATGATACTGTGGCATTTTTTGGCAACAGAATGAAAGTGAAAGATTATGCCCTGGTGTACATCAAACTGTATTTACTTCTTAGCTTTCTAGACACTGAGGTTACAGAGCAAGTATTTCTTTCTACACACCCCAGATTTGAACAAACTGCAAATGGGGCACGAATGAGGAAAACCTCTCTGGCTTTCTATGCACTTGTGTTATCTTACTTTTCAAGCAAGTTTTGCGAGGCTTATCTGAGCAGTATGTTAGAAGTAAAGCAGATACGGATCAGAGGGCACAGCAAAAGGAAGGAGGTTAAAACTGGGTGAATGCAGGCACTCACACATTCAGAGCTCCACAAAATAGGTGTTCATGTTGCATGTCATGTGTGCAAGACAGTGACAGGTACATACATTTTTATATGACTGTTGATATGTCTACATAAACCACCCCCAATATAAGGTATTTTTAAATTGTCTTTACTGATATTTGTAATGGATTCTTCCACTTATATGTGCAAAGTAATGCTGTATTTCAATGAAATACTCCTCGATACTAAGTGGTGGGAACAGTTGATTTCTCAGGTGGACACTGTGTATGCAGATGTTTGAATGTGTAAAACTTTACATTAAAATTTGAAAATTGAGTCAGTAGTTTAGATATGTTAAAGAAAGATATTTTGGAAGGTCATTAAAGTGAAATATAGCCTACTGAAATATTTAACCTTTTTTATTTATTTAACTCTGCAAAAGGCTCCTTTAAAATCAGTAATGTTTCAGAAAGATGCCTTCGGTTACAGGTACTACTTAGGTATAAGTACACGCCGTGTCAATTTTATTTCTAACTACTAGATGACAATTTTGGAGAGACAAATATTTTAAAATCTAGTCTTTTATTAGTGGTTTTGGTTTTTTTTTGGGGGGGGAGGGTTCTTTTGTCTTTCTGGAAACTGCTTTTACTTCCCTCCTGTAAACAAGGTGCAAGTAATCTACTTTGATAAATGCTTATCTTTCTTCATTACAAACATTGATTAGCCTTTCTGTATATGTCAGATGACAATAACCGGGTTTTTGCAATAAGCCTGTAAGAATGAAACAACTTAAACACACCCTTGTCAGGAGTAAGATAAGCTTTTAAGAGGGAGGGGGAAGAGCTGAATTTCAGTGTGTATATCAGTAACTCCAAAGTCATTACTGACCTTTCTGGTGCTTCAAAAATCAGAACGATATTGTAAATTTCAGTCTGCAAACAGCCTCTATAGAAGTATTCCAATTTATTTTGTTGATAGCCAAGTCATGTCCTCTGAATTTTAATGCAGCTCAGCCTCCAGAAACAGGATCTGTAACAGTAATGTAATTTTATTAATCAGGCTGTGTTTGGGTTGATAAACCTAAGTTTGTAATTTGTCTGTAAGCAATCTCAGCTCTATATGGGGCCACTGGGTTTTTCAGCTAAGCCAGGCTACATGAAGAAAATGGTTGTTTCAAAGGCCAAACTGACAGGGGATGAACAAGAACAAATAAAGCCTTTGTAGGCCCTTCCCGATTTTGCAGAGCCCCTCCTGACACCCAGGCTGCAGGAGGTCTGTGGGACCCCACAGCCATACCTCTTGCTGGTTTGTGCCTCCCTCTGCTCCCGGCCCTTTAGTTCCCACTGATCTTCATTCTGTATGGAGCTCCTCAGAAAGCTGAAAGCAATCCCAATATGTATTTTCTTTTTCTGCTACATAATTTTCTTAGGAATAAAAAGCTTGCTTTTATTCTTCTGGCCTGAACCCCATGACCCATACCCCTACCATGGATGCCAAACCATACAATGCTCAAGTCCTAATTTTTAGTGTCAAATCAAAGACAATTCTATTCTTTCATATCCTTTAAAATTCTGAGTTTTTCCTGACTTTTACTCCCCATGCAGCTCAGCTCTTGGCATAAATGAAAAACAGCGTTTAAGACTTTCCACTTTAAAGAGCACAGAATTGGCAGACTGGCATCTAGATAAAGTCACAGATCTCAAGGACACTTTCAAGTTGCAAGAGGTGAATTAACATCCAGTAGAAGGTGATAATAGATTATGAGGCAGAAAATGTCAGAATAATCATATTTGGATCCTCCTAATATGCTTGACTATTTCTTTTTTTTAAAACTTCAACTTCCTTTGCACTTGTTTTCTTCCTGTTACTCAGAAATTGAAAACATGATTTTAAAGCCAAGAAAGCAATTGGAAACTGCTCAGACTGTTAATATTTTATGTCTTGTTAGTGGAATGAGTGCCACAAAAAAGACTGCATTTTCAAATGACAATATATGGACTTCAAGATATTTAAAATCAACTCTTATAGAACTCTTTACAAGCAGGCAACAGAGTAAAATAATTATTGTGTATCAGGCAGGGATAACCAGAAAATAACCGCTCTTTTCTGAAATACCTTTTTGTCCAACAGAGTAGTGTACAATAGCAAAACAAACACATACCTCCAGAAAATTTTGTCTCATGGATACTGAGCTGAAGCATATTGACTCACAGGCTATTTTTGAGATAAGCATGTTATTCCTTCCCTTTTGGCACAAAGATGAACTAACAACCGTCTTCACTTCCAGTGAGGCTGTTGTGAGCGGAATGCTCAGCTTCCTCGCTGCCCAGCTAGCCCCACAGATGGAAATGTCTGCAGAAACGAAGAGTTTTATTCATTAGCTACCTCAAAATCCGATATCTTCACCCCACGTGCACTCTTCAGCAGGGCTGAGGCTTGCTTCTGCAAGCCTAGAGGCAACTGGCCTGCAAAGTCTGTTCATGCCATCCTGGGCGAGTGGGTCCTTCACCCCTGAGCTCAGCCAGGGTTCCCACTGTTGTTCTAGAAAGCATTGATCAGTTGAGTTCTGTTCCTACGTGAGAAAACAGTCTTCCAGAATTCAGATTATGACTGAAATTTGACTACTGCAGCAGAAAATTAGTGAAATTATCCTATGGAGGGAAGAAAAAAAGATTCAGTGAAAAGATCATTTTACTACCAGAAAATTGTTCCGGAGATGTCATTTTGACTATTTCCTGTAAGAAAGGAATATTATAAAAACTTGCTCTCACTTCCTAGAATAAACTTGATGAACACTATATAATGGATGCGATCAATATATGCGTGAAAATACTATGTAAAGAGAAAAAAATAAATCTATATCTTGCCATAGCCTGTTGAAATAAGTAGCCCTTTTGCCTGAACAAATGCAAACTGTTTGCCCAGTTATTGTTTCATGCAAAATTCTGTGATCCTTATCCAAGTGCCAAGTAACTCCAGGAGGAGCTTGCTGAAGTCCCCGTGGAAGCCATCTCACACAGAGAAGGGCCAGGGCACACAGGTGCCACGTCCAGTGTCTAGTCAACAGCACCATCAGGCCCACATTCCCTGGCCATACTTTGCTGCAGCTTTTAAGCATTCCCCATGGCATTGTAAGAGAAGCTAATGTAGAATGCCAAGGGAAAAATTCCTTGGGATTACTTTGCCCTACCTATGGGCTGCAGTCTACACCTCAGTCTCGCTGACTTCCCACTGCTTTCCCCAGCCAGCTAACACAAAGTGCATTTCACCATCTCTGCACGTAGTGCGTGACTTCATAAACTCCAGGAAACCCTTCTTATTACTCAAGTGTCCACTTTAATATAAAAAGGGTTTCTCTCAGCAAGGAGACTGGATAGAACAGATAACTCCTATTTTAGATTCTTAGTAAGGAACTATGATGTGAGAGGGCACAACTGGAGCTAATCTTTGCTTATTCCACACAAGTAAAAGCATGGAATAGGGTAAATATGGAAAAAGTAAAAGCCAACTCACTTCTTGGCTGGCAGGTACTGCAGCCAGATCAGTTCCCTCACTTTTTGAGCAGTAAGATGCTGGCCTGACATTTCTAATAAGGAACAATTATCCAGATCTGCCCAAGAACCCACCAGGATGACGCTCACCAATAACTAAGATCCTGTGCCCTTTTTCAGGACAGGCAGCACAGATCTCTGTCACTGCCAGCCCTCTGTGTCGTACCTACCAGCCCCTGCGCCCCTCCTCGGGGTGCCCTCACTTAACCTGCGGTGTGCCTGATCTAAAAGAGAAGCAGAAATAAATGTCACTAAGCCATTATTTTTACAATAGGGCCTGGCACGTTTGTTTCCATTTCAAATCATAACAAAACCTATATTGATATTTGTGGAAAATGAATTATATCTTAAAATACTGCCCTGGGATAACTGGAAATAAAATAAAAATAAGAGTCGCTACAACAGTATTTTTCCAGCCCATTAATATCCTCTTCTGGTTTTCCTTTGTAATTCTACGCTGTCCCTTCTCTACTATTCAGTCTTCCTTTTGCAAGACAGATGTTACAATTTTACAAAGAAAATGTTACAATTTTACAGTGACAATTTTACAGTTTTTAGCAATAACATCAAAATTATATATTGTTCTGTACATTTATCATTAGCAGAGTATATTGATCATTAACAATCATTTATTGGCATGACTGGATTAATCTCCAAGTAATTTTTTTTTTTGTTTCTTAAATAACTTTTCTTAAATACCAAGAAAATATCATTCATCTATTCTTCTTAAGAACACTATTCTCAGATATTTCTTTTCTGTTAAAAAAATCTGGGATGACAAGTGAAGACAAATACTAAAGGCTTAGAAATTAGGCTTTATATATGGCTCTGCCTGAAGTGTTTGTCTTTATTGTACTTTAGTATGTGGCTATAATTTCTAAGAAGAAAAGAAAATAAGCTTCTAGAGAGCAGACAGACCTCAGCACAGTGGATCAAGCATAGATTTGTGTGGTTAAAAATATAAGAACTGATATTTTTCCAGTGATATTCACTTTGAATATTTCTTCTGTGTCCTCATTAGTGGTCTGTTTCAAGAAAAGCAACTAGTCTGCCTGTGGTGTAAAGAAAGAGAAAAGCACATGGGGCAAATCAGGAAAAGAAGGATGCCCTTTTTTCTTCCCTGGTCAGGAAGCAGCCTGTTTGGTTTCACAAGCAGGTCAGGAGAAAGTCTGTTGTATAACATAGGTAGTCATCGAGCAGCCAGCGATTCCCAGCAGCGACTCCACAGGCTGCTTTTGTGTTATCAGAAACCGAAGAAGGATGTGCCATCACATAACCTGTGCTGGGCAGGGTCACGCGGGGTTAGAAGCACGCAAGGTTTGGAAGCGAATGGTACTTTCTGCAAAATACGCATGACAAATATGGGTATTTAAAGCAGAGGATTTACTGCTGGCTTTCTTCTCTTTGAAAGAATCAACGAACAAAGCGAACATTATCTCGATTACCTTCTATCAGCATGGTAGAAATGAAGTAACAAAATGTGAGATTTTCACATGGAAGTGTACGGAGCTTTATAACTATATTAAGTGTTTCTCTTTCCCCTTAGACACATTTGCTTGTTGTTTCATTAAATACATAAAGGTAAATGTTTTTGTTCACCACCTGTCTAGTCATCAGTTGCTTATTGGCTGCACTACAGTTAAGAGGAATTTTAAAATAGTTTTGCAGAAAAAGAGCAGGTGGCTTTATATTTTATTATCAAGATTATGATTGATAATAATATACTTTATTATCAAAGCTTTATATTTTATTTTCAAGATTGTCTCACAGCTACAAAGGACAGCATGGGAGAGAGAATAAATGTTTTCAGTGAGCAGGTAAAATAAAAGTGATATTGTTAGATAGCAACTTAGTGAATATTGAGAGGACTGAGACTGAAAGGCAAGGAGAAAAGATGGCATTTGGTGTAGTAAAGGGAATTCAAAGGGAAGGAATGACAAGATCACAGGAAGGAGCAATAAATTCTTTTGACAACTTCAAAGCGAGCAGAGTTGAGGGGAGGAGATGTACGCCCAAGTTTTCATTTTACTGCACTGCATTAATTTTCATAGTCTTTTTCAGTTATGCCCTACTTATTTTCTATCTGTAAATGCATTACCAGCCTGGAGATCCCAATTACTGTGGGAATTGCGGAGATCCCAATTGCTAAGGAAACTTGTTAAAATCACTTTTCTACACACATTATCTATGATGCTGAGGCACTTTAGTCCCCAAGCAGAGTGGAAGCCTGAGGTTGAAAATACTGCAGATCGCAGTGTTTGCAGGATTCAGACCATTTACATGCACATGTATTATCATGTCTATATTGAATGTCAATTCGCTCTACTGTGTTGAAGAATGAAAAAGAAATGCATAAATTATTCTAAGGTGCGGTGTTCAAGATAGAGAGTCAGTCAGTAAAAAGGATTATTGGTGCTTTTTCTTCTCTCTCTTGAAGGTGGAAGGAAGGGTTGGAAAAGGCAGTGACCACGCTTCCCTTTCCCCCTTCGTTTTCAGTAAAAGTTGGAGAAAACCCATGTAAAGGTGTTCATACAGTATCCTGGGTTTTGTGCAGATTCTTACTTATGGTTTAAACAACAGATTTCAAATGAAGGCTCTCCTGGCAAGTACAGGAAGAGAGAAAGTATTCTACATTAATTAAATGCTGTTCAATAAAGAAGGTATGATTTATGCTGAAATAGATAAAATGATACAGGTCAGGCTCCCTCGTGTGACTCTCCATGACGGCACAGAAACTCTTTCTTCCCTACCTGATGCCTCCGATATACCTGTGCTGCTCTCCAGTTGTCTGGCAGAAATAGCCCAGGGGACAGAACAGAGGGAAGAGATCTGGAACTCTCCTTTTTCGTATCAAATGGCTGCAGATTTATCTCTAAGAGCAGTAATGAAACAGAGCAGCTTGCTGATTGGCAAAGTGGAAAAAGAAGAAATTATAATAACGGAAGAAAAACAGAAATGAGTCATACATTTGTTTCTAAAATGAGTGATATATATACGGTTATATACATTATATATACACATATATAGGTGTATTTACATATATGCATATATTAAATACATACAATTAGCTGAGCAGTTGCTTAGAATAAAATGCAATGAATGGTAGGATTTTAGGGGAGAATTCCACTGTCAAATTCACGGAGGAAGTAGCAATACATCTAACAGTAACGGAATAAGTTGCATTACTCTTCTGTTTTTTAAACTATGTACAAGGAAAACACCTGAACATTCAATATTAAAGGAGCTTGTGCAGCGAGTACAGAACAAGAAACTTATGGTTCTTATGGGTTTGTTTACTTACAGATGGTGGCTAATTTAATTCATGTGTCAGAGGTGCTTCAAACCGAGTTTGGCATTGGATAAACATGTGACTCAGCCTGAAAGTAACAGCCTGACTCCTATGGACTACGGAAGCACGGTCACCCTTGTCTAATGAGATACGGAGAGCACTTGCTAATTTTTTTCTTTGCTATGTTGGCAAAAACATACAAGTTGGCAAGCATTCACCTGTAAGCCATACCCTCTGATAAAACAACTACAGAGCAATAGGCCCGAACTGTTGTTGCTCTGAAGTTTTAAATCTTTTAAATCTGAAGATTTAATAGGATTTTTTTTTACAATGATGTTTACCACAATAAGACTAAAATGACTTCCATCTATTTCTCAGCGAGAAACACAAAAGTAATTTTATTTCTGTTCCTGCCTCTCAGTGCCGAATCAATTAGACTGTACTTCTATCTGTGCTATTCAAAGGGAGAAATCAAAGAACGGTGGTAGAGTTACAGCATATCTGTTTGGTTTTCTCACAGACAATACCATCTACACGACTGAGCCTAGACTGAAGAGGAATGGGAAGTAGAAAACGTAAGGAATCAGTTTGTTAGTCTTTATGACTGACAGTCATAAAGTCTTTATGATTCCGTCTGTATGACCACAACATCTTTGGGTTTTATCTAACAACATGATAGTCTTACAGCCAATTAAGGACAAGCCTAAAACTTTTTCTTAAGACTGTGGGTTAGTTATCAGGGACCTCATTAGCAACAAACGCATCTGAGAAACAAAAAGTGTTATTCAGTATTATGTTTGGTATCAGATCTCATCTTTTGGGAGGAGTGTCATAGGGTCTTTGTTTAACATTGCAAATGTATATAACGATATATTATCCCTCATAAGTTAAAAACAAGTTTTGTGGGGTTTTTGGCATAAAACGTAATGCTGGAAAGTGAAGATTTACCTGGAAAAAAAAGTATTATTTGACAAATTTTATCTAAGATGATTGTTCAAAAATGTTCTTCAGTATAACGTAGAACTAGTGGAACAGAGAACTGATAGTCTTGTGCTCTTAGCAGTGCAAGAGCATCAGAGGAAGTACTTTGCATCAACCTTTGTGACTGTAACTCCCTTTCCTATATTTTAAACTGGTGGTACGGAATACCATAGAGATGAGGAAGAACATTTAAAACATATATAATATAAACTTGCCCAGGGACCCTAGTGAGACATATTATGAATCCCTAGGCTCTTCCAATCTCCTTGTAAAGCTCATATTTCTTATATATTTCACCTCCCTGAAGTGATAACTTAAGTAAAGTGAGTTAGATCTCAGAGGCATTCATGAGATTTTCATGATTAGAAAACAATTGCTTCCATTGCCGACAGGTATTATGTTTGGCAGCCTCACTTGAAAACCCGAATTGAATCAGCATTAGAACTGAATTATCCACTGTGACACGGTAAAAAATTTGCATTGCCTGTATATTGTCTACAATATGTAGAGAAAAATAAATAGTGAAATTTAGCGTAAATAGAGAAATTCAGTTTTCAGTATTAGCTATAATGACATGGGCTTGATAGAATGTACTTTTGAACTCTGAGAAACATAACCATATGGAATTGTACAACTAAAGTACAAGAATTAAGTCAATAAGGAATCTAGTGACAGTATTAGAAACTCGGCCCAACATCAGAAGCTCAAAAGGCAAAGTTGTTTGGTTTTTTTTTTTTAAAAAGAACAATAATGCACTGATTTTTAAACATATCCCTATTAGTTCTTTTCATTATTTTCATTAATAAACCCTTCATCTGAAATCAGAAGTCAAAAAGGAATTACTGTCTTGAAGTACCCCTTTAATTCCACTTACTTGAAAAATTGAGATAGGAAGTTTTGAAAATACATCTGTATTGTAATGTAAATGTGGTTTCTATTAAACAGACATGTCTCTAACTAAATATTGATAATCCCAATTTATGTCAGTATGTAATAATAGCCTTGTCAAATCTCTCCCTATCGTTATATAAATGTGACATACACAACTATCAATATATCAGAGACAGATCCAAAAATCCTGTACCCCATCGTTCATTCTCCAACTTTTGTTAAATTCTGGTGCATTGATGATTAATAATGTTTTAGAATAGTAGCAGAACCAAAAATTTCCAATAATGTACTCCATGCTATTCAAGGAATAGACAGACCACCCCCTAATAAGTTTAAAGTTTGAATTGTCTCTGTGATGACAGTAGTATTCTGGAAAAATGTAAACCACAGCTGCAAATGTTATTAGGAGTGTGCTTTCAGTTCTTAAAATGAGCGAATTTCTGAAGCGACAAACCTGAAATACCATTATTTATTCTGTAAAAATAAATGCAATAAATATACAATAAGATATATCAGATGAGAGCACATTAGACCTTTACATCTGTAAATTATTACTAGCATATTTTTTTTTTGTTGCTATGACATTTTTTCAATTCTTTTGCACTGAAATGTTTTAATGGCTGGACTCAAGCGAAGTTTGAAGAGAAGGGAAGTAAATGGAAACATATTTTTGGAAAATAAGAGTTTAAAGTATTGAATTCGTATTTATTATTGAAATAATTTTTAGGTAGGTCTGAGTAGAATGAAATATTTGATTTGCTTAATTTGATTTTTTTAGTCAGTATGTCCATAAATATGAATTAAATTTACCTTAGTTTTCATATAAATAACATCTTTAGACTTGTTTTTCCACTGGGGAAAAAGGACTAGGTATCAAGAAATACAGCTGCCTCACAGGCTTTTTTTATGAGGCTTACATAGCTAACTTCAACAAACTCACTGTTACTGCTGTTTGTCACAACATACAATTATAACAAATATTTCTGCCTCTAAAGCTTTGATTGTCCTGGTGGAATATAATAAATACACCATGAACTTCCAGTAATTAGATGCTGACTTATTTATTAGTAACAAAACATGCAACACTTATGAAACAAAAACATAATATAAGGGCAATAGGTTCTGAGTGGTTAAGAGGCATGAAAACATATCATTAATAGAAAAATATATGTATTTATAGAAAATTTGTACCAACTTTACAAACATGATATAATGGATAAAACGATAACAGAATGTGATGGCAGATGAGTGTTAAATATGACAGGCCTCCCATATGTCTTTAATTCGCTCTGTTAAGATGTTATTTGGTAAATGGAAATTTAAAAAAAAAATATATTAGAATAGGGTATGTAATTACTACAATATTTCTATTACTTTTATTGAGGTTTCCAGTCAGTACTTGAGATTGCGGTCTGAAAATCACATTATAAAGAAGAAGCATTAATTTTGAACAGAAGAGTATGCTACAAAGTTAAATGAGACCCTTAAATAAGAACAGAGAAATAAGTCTGGCAGTAACTGTACAAGGGAAATGTGCATATGACATCTTCTTCCTATTTTTCTTTTAATAGCTGTAGCAGCATGGTTTTTTCAGGAACACTAAGCATATGCGTTTATCTCTCCCAGATGCTTAAGAGAACATAAGCCCATTTTCTTTTATGTTTAGAGTGGAAAACATACTGAAATCGGTTTGAAAGTCATGTTTAACTCACTGTTCTAATAATCCCACAAGATCACTGCAGACAGTATAAAATATCTGTGATTTGTCAGCCTTCATGAGCGGTAACTTACTGCAGGTAGAACAGCATGACGATCCATATTCAGATACTCCAAACTTCCCTTCAGTCTCCAAACTTCGTCTGAGAGGCAAACTGGGCCCTTCTGAAGATCACTAAAGGATGACCTAGAAAAAGGTCAGACACCCTGCTAAGGACTTCTTACCAGCTCTCACAGCTATTGCATTGCAGAAGCCACATGAAATTATGGTGCAAAAGTAGCAAAAGATGTCTAAAATATTTCACGGTTAGGATCAGAGGGGTGTCTGCATGCACCTCCATGGCGAGGGATTGGCAGGCTGCATGACTCGCCACAAATTTTTTCAGTGGCCTTTCTCACAATTTGGTCATTAATTTTCCTGCCAGTCAGAGGGTGCATATCTGGAGAACAGACACACAATTCTACTATTGTAAAATGGTACTTCAGAACAAATAGAGTAGGATTCTGTTATAAATTTGCTAACCTAGGAGGAAAACTTAGTACACCTGAAGAATTGCTAGAGCCTTTAATTTGATGACAGTGGCTTGTTGCACACTTTCTTTCTAAGATTATAACTTCAGACAGTCTTAAAAAGCCTTGGGTAAATTTCCATCCATGAGAAAGATGTGTACCAAAAAAAGAGAGGAGAGACTGACAAGCTACAAGGCAACAGTAGAGTCTTTACTGATACAAATTACAGATACAGCATGCGGGGGGGAAGAGACTTGAGGAATGGTATTCTACATTACTTCTACAGTCATTCCTAATCTTCCTAATGTCAGCATGTTTATTAATTTCTCTGTATCAATATATAACATAACATCCTAAAAAAAAAAAGTTATGCAACTCTTCCTCTCATAAGTATGAAAATGCAATTGGTATCTTTATTACATTTCTTTTACATTGTGTTGGCTCCGCAAGTTTGTGATCTCAGGTAAAGCATTATTTGAAATCGGTTGCCTGTATGAAAATAGCAAGCTGTTGTCACAACTGGAATGACTTTCAGAATATATCTTACTTCAGAAGTTAGAAGGGACACCCATCTTTCATTAAACAATTTATCTGTTAGGAGGTCTGAAAGGTGAGCTTGCTCTCTTGCTTTCTCCAGTAGCACCAAACATTTTACACTTACGAGGGTGTAACTTAAAATATATCGCAGGAAGTTTCTTAGTAAACATAGAAGTTGCTTCACTTTCCTGAAACTATAATAGTTTGATACATTCTCCACTGAAGTTAATTCCTACTGAAATCAATATAAATCAGTTCCTTGTGAGCAAGCAGTGAGCAGGGTCAGATGCTTCAGAGAGGTGCAAGTATCTAACCATACTTGCAAAACATGCAAGGTGATCTGCTGCCATTTAACCACAAGTACGCAGAGTTTGATGGAAATCGTCTATTAAGAAATGAGGCATTACAACACGTTTCCCCAGAGATGTGAGCTGGTTTACAACAAATTCTCTTTTCTACATACTTTGTGATTGTTTTTATTGTACTTATTTTTTATCTTCTCTTTAATGAAGGGATACACTAATAATTAGGTTTACTCTTATAAAATTCTTTTGTCAGTAGACAAATGTTTACTAGCTGTAATTGTATCTATACTAGCTGTAATTGTATCTATATATATTAAAATTGACTAAACATTATGGTAAATATATAGATCATCAAGTCATGTGTATCACGTTATACACGCGTGATTGAACATATAGGTGAAGGGAAGGAAACATTTTCCAAGAGGAAAATCATTAGTTTTAACTCACTTGAAAACTCTTAGATCAATTCTCATTTCAAAAATAAACACATTACTTATTCTGTGATTAGTTTATACCCTAAGTTACACAACAGCAGGGAACAGATTATCCTCCTGCTCCAAATTGTGCTTTGGAGGGGGATTGCTTGCTTTTTCTTTCTCTGCTCCTGTTTCTCTCTCTCCCCATGTAGGAACCCTACAGAGGCTCATGTCTTAATGCAAGGACTTAGTCTGCACGAATATCCCTCCTTTGGCTCCCTCCAGTTAAATTTCTCAGCATGTCCCATGCAGGATGCAGAGCACGCTGGAGGCTGAGGGCCAATTATACCTCCCTTCCTAGCCTTTCACTTCTCAAATGGTTTGTTTGCATATGATTGTTCTATTTCCCCTAAAACTACCGTCCACTCTCTACATAGACACATTCTACAAATTTCCTGTCACACACGACACTGCTCACCTTCTCGTACTTCTATCTGATAATTGCAGCCGATGGAAAGGTGAGAAAGGTTGTGCATTACAGGATAGGTACCGAAAGTGCACGGCTATTCTAAATTGTCCTCTCCGAGCAAGCACGAGACAACACCCCACTGCCAGCCTTTCGACACTGTCAGCAAAAACAGTTTCTCAACATATCATCTGCTGCTCTTACTCTCTTCACAGTCCATCTATAATTTATCAGCATGAGCCCCTCAAGCCATATACATTCCTCAGGGAGTCTCCAGCAACAGGAGAATCTGAGTTATAGATTTGATTCTGGTGTGATGTCATGCATTTTTATTTTATAAATAGTTTGGGAAAGCACCGTGGATTTTACTCCCCCCACCCTTTTTTTTTTTTTTTTTTTTTTTTTTTTGGTCTTAGTAGAAATGAATGAGCTTCAGGTAATGTCCTCGCTGGACATACTGCATAAAATTCTAAGTATAGGTCTGTAAAAAAAACTCCTTGTTTTCTAAGACTTCAAAACTGTTTCATATTTAAGAAAAATCTAGATAATCTCTTGGCTTTAGGGATTACAATGCATAAACAAGCTGCAGAAAGTTATACGCGAAGTGTGGACTGAAACAGATTTAAAAATATACACTTATGAAAATGCCTGAATTTCTTCATATAATATACACACATCCATTAGATACAGATTAGCCCCGTTTAAGAGACTCAACAGCAACAGTGAAAAGCATAAATACATAAACTACACAGAGTGAGAGATAACCCCAAAGGTGTCTTCTACAGAAACAGCAGCACAACTGCCTCAATTATGCTAAGATAAAGAACAGAACTCAAGAAATAGAAGCTGTCATGAAACATTTATCTCTGGAATAAAAGGAAAAAAATGAACTGAAGATACTATAATTGTTGATTTTTATAAAACATGGATGAAGTTTTTTAAAGGCTTTATGGTAAGAATATTCTGCAAGAAGTCAGAGCTGCCACGCTGTGGGTAAAAATAGCAGAGAATAGTAGACTGGAGGAGAACAGCCTTCATCAATTAAAAAAGAAAAAGTTATTAAATAAAGTGCTCTGTTTGGGCTGGTATTGGTCAATAATAAGTAACTCTGTGTGTCCTACTGTGGTTGTAGATTATTGCCTTTGTCTTATAGACCCCACAATTCTTGCCCCTGTAACAACATGTTTACTTAATCATTACTGAGAGCAGACATTATGAATGACAGCAATTTTTCCCATGTGTTTCTGCATTGCTTTCTCCAGTGCTTCCAGAACCTTGTTTCGTAGCTACCCATTTCCACATGGAGATGAAATTTAGCATATTTCATATTTTTGATGTCACTGTATTTAATAATTTCAACATAACAAATAAATTCTCTATTCAAACGTCACAGGGAAAGCTCTCTTCTCTTCCTTTAAACACTTATAATTTGTTCTAATGTAATCATATCAATTTAGTTGTTTGAATGGGCCTCTGGTAAATATGCCACAGCCCATTTAATCAGGTGTGCAGAAAGTCACATCGACCTCCCAGGAAATGCCTTCCTATTCCTTCTATATCTGCCAGATGACCTGAATTATGGAGAACTGCTATTTGTTTGGACCCTTTTCCTAACATCCTCCTGCCATAACTCTCATCAGTTAAGATGGCACCTTTTTCTAAGACCAACACATCATACCAGTACATTGCATTTGTCCTTTCACTCATTCTACAGAACATCAGGATGTCTGGTTTCTTTTTCAGAAAGGTATTTCCCCAATGTAACACAGCACAAGGTATGGAGTGTGTATCAGCCACTAGAGCATGTAAGTTGTGGGGCCTATAAGATTCCTTATTATCACAAACACGAAGACTAGATAGAAGGCTTATTCGCTAAGGTCAACAGAAATCATAACTGGCTAATATGTGGGAATGACAGGCAGGTATTTTCACATAATCAGGTTTTAATCAGTTCTAATATTGTGCTTATTTCTGCATGCTAATGAGTTAAAATCCACTGAATTATGCCAGCCTCTTCAGGCAATCATTGCTTCTGAGCAACCACTTCAGTGTAGAATCATAGAACTGTTTAGGTTGGAAAAGACTGGTGAAACACTGGCACAGGTTGCCCAGAGAGGCGGTGGAGACATTCAAGGCCAGGCTTGATGAGGCTCTGAGCAACCTGATCTCGTTAAAGACGTCCCTGCTTACTGCATGGGGGTTGGACGAGGTGACCTTTAAAGGTCCCTTCTGACCCAACACATTCTATGATTCTAAGACATTTAAGATCATCAAGTCCAACTGTTAACCTAGCACTGTCAAGTCCACCACTAAACCATGTCCCTCAGCACCACATCTACATCTCTTTTAAATACCTTCAGGGATGGTGACTCAACCACTTCCTGGTACAGCCTGTTCTGATGCATGTTCCAAGGCTTCAGAATAATTTGATTTATGACTTAGCTTAACAGCTAAAACCATTTTTTGTTTACATTGTGTACTTGTTAATGTCAAACAGAAAAACTACTTTCGTAATGACAGACAGAAGTATACACAGTGAATGACACATTGTTCGTGATGGTCACTTAAACTGACCACAATAAAGAAGAGACTTTGTGGAACTTAAACACTGGTCTTGGCCTGAAAAACCCTCTAAAAACAGAACTACTGTTTTGATTAGGAAGATTTCTACATGGACCACAGATGAGGTTGAAGAGAATTGTCCTGGTCTGACACAAAATACTTGTCTGATTCGGACAATTCGGTTAATTTGCTTCCCAATGGTAAAAAGAGGACAACAATATTCAAATATTGCAGAGTCCTCACTGAGCTTGAAGTGCTGCCTGTGCTATAGGCAAGCCTATCTGCATCTCAAAGACTAGTCCCATGTGAAAGACAACATGATCATTGTCTGATGATCCTATTCATAGACAGGATGGAATAAGAATTTGCTCTGAGCTAGGTCATCGAGATTCTTGGTTCAGATAGTATATTTTTATCAGTGATATATATTTCCCATCTATGAATCTCTCGACAGATTGCAAAATTTCTTTGAAGAAGCAAGGGGGAGCACGGAAGGAAATCTGACTCTTAACTAATTAAGCTTTATAATATCTCCATGAGATTTCTTACATATTACTGTGGAACTGGAAGTGTGCTGCTCATCTTAATGTTAACTAGAGCTGTAGATGCTCTGAACCTTGAAAATAAGATCATTTCTTTTGGTGCCTGAAGTGGCCATGAGGATTTTGGCCTTAGTGTCTATCTCTGAGCCATACATTGAGTTATTGACAGAAATGAAAAAACACCCGCAACAAGCCAACCAAAAAAACCCTGCACACCCCAGGTTCATCCTCAGCTCCATGTTTTGACTTGAAAATTTACCCTTCCTTTATACGCCAGCTTTGCATTTCAGGATTGTTTTAACATATCTGCTGAAAATGCATGCTGAACCGTACAAGTATGTCCCATTTCAACAGCTCTGGGAGGTATGTTGGGAACTGAGTTGTCCTAACACATTTTAATGACTTTAGAGCATAGCTCTGTATTTTCCTGTCATTGTTGCAAACTGACAGACTCTGTTCCTGGGAGGAAGGTGGAAGCCAAAGCAATGTCTGCCAGCTGGTTCATAAAGATGCTGCAATGTCAGCACATTAGGGAGCCAAGGGCCAGATGGTGAGAGAGACCAGACCTTTGAGTAGATTCCCATTCTCATCGCTGCAACCACCTACAGCTGTAGTTGAGGCAAGCCAGCTCATTTCTGTCCATCTTTCCATGTGCAACTGATCAACCCGTTACTACTACTAGGAGGTAAAAATGAATGATGAACTACTAAGATTTATGAAGTGAAATCTCAGTGTTGTTTCTCCTTAACAGTGCTGATCCAGAAGCCTCATGTATTGATCCCACTCAAACAATATTTCAGCTTGTTGTTTATATCACTATTCCATTTTCTTTTCTCTATTTCCTTTCCAAGGCAGCTGTATTCAGCCCCACTTCTAATGAGCTTAGTATCCACCTGCTTCTCATTGAAGTTGACAATAAAACTTTGCTCTGGATGAGAGGATAAGCAAAGATGCAATTACTGCCTTTCCCTATGTGAAACTCAAATTTTATCCCCCTACCCCCCACCCATCTCCAACAGTCTGCATACTCACCATAACAGCAGATATGAATCACATCATCAGCCAACTCCACCAAGAACAGGAATCCAAAAGGCCGTAGTAATAGGAAAAAAATGAGATGTTAAATAGTTTAAATTACAATGTACATAGACAGAAAAACTTAATCTTTTTCTCACTTTTGAGAACAATCCACAAGAAACATTTTCACTTTAAAACATCTTGCATTGTCTCTCCTGACACTGTTAAGTCTCTGTAACTGCAGTATCTGTTGCATAAGTGTTATTATAATGTCCCCCTTTTTGAGGACTACACAGCAGCCTGGAGTATTACATAGACCTATCACAACAGCACCAGAAGGCACTTCCCTTGATTTGGGCTCAGACAACTTCTGTCACAGGCAACTAATTCACATATCGGCTTTTTAAAATTTGTTTAACTCCTCCTTAACAACAAATAGCCTTTTTGGCCTTCACTTCTCTACACCCTCTCTCTCTCTGACGGTTACAAACTTTCTGCAGTTTTCAGCCTATACGTGTTCACCTGCATGCTATGCTTATTTGCTCTGATGTAGTCTTTGTTCCTTACCTTATATATTTCTTTTCCCTCCATGGTATAATAACTATTTGCAGTAGCTACAGAAGCAGAGATACCTCCCCTAGACTTCTGCAAAGTCAGCTGTCTATTGCCTTGAATCTCACACTATAATCCAGGCTGAGTTTTTATGTTTTCTTCCTTCTTAAGAAATGAATAGTACAGGGAAATTATTAATACTATATTTAGTAGGGGTAGTAGTCCCCAGTCTTCAATGGAGATACTTCATATGTGACATGTCTTAGGGTCATATTTTATTCTTCTCAGGCTAGATCAAATTGCTGCCTCACAGTTACATTAAGAAAGTCAAGATTCTTTCCTTGTTAATGAGGTGTCTCCTCTTAAATAAATTATCGTACTTTATCTTATATTTAAGATGTGAAACTTTATCCCATCAACATTCTTTTTCACACAATTCTCCTACAGTATACTCTGGTACCCACATATAGATAATATAAGAATAAAATTACGTACAGTATAGAACATTAAAAAAAAAAAGGAGGCTTAAAAAAAACAGAAAGAGAAGTTAAAACTGAGGCCTTTCTTCAAAAGACTTGTACAATTAGCACAACCTGCAGCTGGATCCTTAGCTGTAGATGTTACACTTATCCCCTCTTCTTCCTCCAACTGAAATAAGAATTTTCCGTATTGAATTATGGAATTATATCAAATACTGTACTCTTAAAAAAGCCTTATATAATTTTCTTGATTGAAAAATCAAATACTATGAGATGGTTCTGATACAATCTTTCTTGGCTACGTAGGCAGTGCAACAGTTCACATTTCCAATTTACGACTTCTCAGATTGACAAAGTAATCCGAAACCAATTACTTTGATTCTTAATCTTTCAGTCTATCCATTAAGTCTCATCACATGGATTGGACTTCAGTACACATGCGAAACTGGTTAAAAATTTATTTAATGCTTTGGCAAAACTGCACAGAAAAATCTTCATTTTTACTTTTTTTTTTTACTTGCCATTCGTTACCTGCTAAAGCTGTCATACAGATTTTTGTTTTCAGAGATTTCTTAATTCCAAAATGACAACAAAAAGGTTAAAAGACACTACAGAGCTTTGCTGCTTGTTTTCCATACTTAGGATGTGACATTTCTCCATCTAATATTATACACTCTAGTTTTTATCCAGCACACACAGGTGTTCCATTATGTTTAGCATAAATTAGATCAGGTTTACTCAAGAGAAATGCAAAAGAGCTAACATTAGAGGGCTGTTTTATATTCAGAGAAGAATGAAGTAATTTGAAAAAAACAACTTTGTTCCTAGAACTAAAGTAAAAACATTTACATTCACTTGTTTCCAGAAGAGAAAGTACAGTGAAATATAGTTTTCAATGCCTCTGAAACAAAGAAATGAATTTCAAAAGACCACAGACAGAAATAATGAGCCCCCCCAGTTACAGAGAGCCAAAGATCTGAAAACAAAAGGACTTTTACATGCTGATGCAAAACATCTGGGAAGAGCATAAGGGCAAAACAAAGATTAGGAAGATGTTATTGGAAAAGAGAAGCTGTGAACACTTTGCAGACTCTGTGGCACACCAAGCCCATCCCAGACGCCTTTGCTTACTCACTGCCAAGCTAACAGAAATGCAACTTGGAAATTTAACATTTCTATTCAAATAGTCATGGCAAAAAAAAAAAAAAACAACCTGCAATTCTTTTCCGACCTTCCAGAGTGTCCTGGTTCCGGCGGGGACAGGCTTAATTCTCCCCAGGACACAGGTATCCCATGCCATGTGAGCCGTGCCCGCCTGGAGCTGCCGGGGGAGGGGGCTGGAAGTCGCCGCCTGGAGCGGGCGGGGGCGACCGGGTCCGGGCGGGGAGCAGCGGTTCCGTAACCGCGTTTGTCTATTCCTCTGTCCGCGTTATTGTTGTTGTTTTCTTGTTCCCTTTGTTGTCCTGTTAAACTGCCTTTGTCTCAACCCAAGAGTTTTGCCTTTTTCTTCCGATTCTTCCCATATTGGGAAGGCCCGAGAGAGCGGCACGGGGTTCTTTGTTAAGGGCATAGCTTTAGTTCACTCTAAAACGTATCAATTCTGCATGCCAATGAGTGTGATCTTTGTTAATGTGGTTGTTTGAAATACAGCATTCCAAAGAATTCCAATACATCGTGTAACAGAAGACTTCTAACCATAGAAAAACCTAGACTATTTATGTGCCCGTACATTCCTGTCACCTCAGAATGGTACAAAAAAATTAAGAAAACAAAAGGAATCTAACCTGCAAAGCAGTAGTGTTAAAAATAGAGGCCTGGATTTTCATATCTTTATGTTCTTTTCAAAGAAAGCTGGCCCCCCTACTTGTAGAGTTGAGGAGTTTCCATCTCTTGGCATTAATGAGCAATTATGTAAAGTCATGAGTGGTTATTGAAATTACAAACATTTAGGAAAGGATTTCTCCTTTTTTAAATCAATATATGTGGAAAATAATCCCATTATTTAAAAAAAAAGAAAAAAAAAGAAACTGAAACCGCATTCTTTTCCACAAAACTGGAATGGATCTGATTTTGAAATACATGTTCCTTTAAAAATAGTCTTTCTGAAAATAATATGAAAAACAACTAAAGTCCTCGATCATATATAAGAGACAGAATTTATTGTTTGGCCCTTTTGGCCAACATTGTTAACGTACAGTATTGCCCAACATTCATCAGAAATCCAGGCATCCATGGCAATACAGATCTGTTTTCTCCCAAGAAAACTCCTGTGAACAAATCTGAAAGAAGGCTATCAAGTCTAAAACCTACTAGGTGTCTGGTGTGGATTTAGATGTTAGCTACAGACAAGTTTGTAATGTTAAATAACAGTTCAAAAACAGATTTTTCTCATCTTCACAACGTTTGTGGACGTGAGTTTCTTCTGTCTTGAGAATAGTTTCTTGCTAATGTTCAAACACAAATTTACCCCCAGGCAACCCATCTCACTTGCAGTAGGTAAAACTTCAAGTATTACAGCACCGGAGTCAATGTCATGGAAATAATTATGCTGTCAGGAAATCAAGTGTACTGGCGATTTCCCTCCAGAGTTAAATACCTATATTAAGAGTTTAAATAATTCTATTACTTTTAAAATTGCCGAGGATCAAAGGAAAGAATAGAAAAATTTAACCTTAGATGAGTGAATCAAAAAGACTTATTTTAGCGTTTTAGGAGGCATGCTTTGACTGAAGAGTTAAGGGAAAAATCAAGGAGCTGAATCTTTCTCACATAGTCAGCAGGAGTTTTGGAATGAGTTTTATCAGGCTTTAAAAGATTAACTTTCCTAGCAAAAATACAACAGAGCTTGCAGGGTAGTGCAATAAGCTAGCTGGATGGGTAACAGGTCTGTTCCTTTAATATGCAAAACATTTCATGCCTGAAAAGTCCGTTTTTGTAGAAGAAAACAGGCCTGAACACAATGTGCTAAGGTAGTAAACAAAACTAGCAACAATCTTCCAGGTGGCATGAACCTGTAAGCAGGAGCTGGGAGTGTGAACTACCTGCCTCAGTGAAGCGACACAGGAGAGTCCCAGAGGCACCAAAGCCCAGAGATGTGCACTTCTCAGGTAATCACCATACTCTTCTTCCACAGCCAGATCTACCCTACACAAAATTTTGAATATCCCCTCTTTGGCACTCCTATCAAGTGTCTCCACTTTGGTGGCATCCATTTGCTGTTTTGACAAGTTAGTCCTGGGTACATGCTGGCAGGACCATAACCTTTCTGGCTTCTTTCCCCTCAAAGTCAGCATCATTTCCCTCCAAAATTAGAAGTCTCTAAGAGGTAGAAAGTGAGATGTACTATAAATGTTTTCTTTCTCCCTATTATTTCTTAATTCCTACTCTCCCAAATGTGTTTGGAACCGATGTAAGTGCCTTTGAATCCTTAAAATTCAAAAAATACGTATCTCAGAAATTTTATCTATACAAATTTTATGCAGAGAAATATTAAATATAGTCATCTATCAGTTCAGTTCTCTTAAATACATGGTTTTTCTCAGTGGGGAAGAGGAGAGAATTGGCACCATAAAACCTTTCCTTGCCTCGCATTGCATGGTGGAACAAAACTTTCCTGGTCAAGGGAGGATCACTGCAGTGACTTTTTTTTCTCTCAAGCATCACTAGTAAGAATACCTGGGAGAAGGAAGTCATGCCATCTGTAACTTCGTATTCAAACCACCTGCCTTAAAAATTCTACTTGAACAGTAATGTTACTAGTTACAAATAAGTAGGCTAAACAGCCAGTTAATGTAATGTACTGTAAGCTGACGAAAGGGGGGCGGGGGGGAAGGCAATAAAAGAAGAGAAAGAAAATTTGGCTGCATTGACCAGGTGGTCAAAAAAATCAACCTATCAGTCAACTTATTTAATTACCTAGTTACAAATTTACCAGGACCAGCTAAAGTTACACAACAGGCAAAACCAAAAGCAAACCCAAAAATGTAAATAAATGAAACATAAATGAAACTAAGAAGGGGAAAAAGCATGCATCAAAGAACAAGGCCCGGGACGAACTGCTGCAAAACTGAAACAAAAGTCATGGTTCTTGGAATGAGAAAAGAACTTTAAAGCACTTATCCCAAACTGTATCTCAAGATTTCTTAAAAATGAAACTGGTTTGTGGGTACTTAGCAGTTTTTACGAGGCTTGCTTATTTTTTAGAGACTTTGCTACCAACTTGCATGCATATGGAATGAAGGGGAGGGGGAAGGAGAGGCAGGGAAATCAGCTGAAGCTTTCCAAGCAATTAGTTATGCATCTGATAAGTTGTTTTCTACAGCTGCACAACCGAACCTCTTTTTTGATTTGGGATTCAAATTGACTCATAAATATTGAAATTATAAGCTTAAGGAAATGGTACTATTTGATGCATGGCCTATTTCTAAGAATTAGTCTGATGGAGAAATCACGGCTAAAGTGTTACCATTTTGGTATGGCAGTACTGCTATTCTGCTAACACTTCTCTGACCCTTTTAATAAAAGGCCCTCATAGCAATGATGGTGCTACTGTGCGCTGTCTTCATCCTACTACTGTACAGTTCCCAGCAGCTAATTAGGTTGGATTTTCATTAAGAAGTGCTTTCCTCTTTGTTAACTGTTGCAGTGCTAAAGCATCGTACACCAGTCTCTTTCATAGACCGCTTATACAGAATCTGTAGTACTTGTTTCTATGCCAGTTTCTAGTGTTTTAGGGTTTTTACCATCCTGGATATGAAACTAGCTGTGTAATTTAGTCTTCCTCCTACAGTCCCCCTCCCTTCCACCTTTTTTTTTTTTTATTTTTGCTTCTGCAGCTGCTTGGACACCCCGTTTCTGTACATCATAATTAATATTCCTCTTCCTGAAAGCAGCCTATCTCCAGGGTGCAGTGATTATAGCTTCAGAATGAAACCAAACCATTTCAGCAGCCACAGTTTGCATCCAAAGCACTGCAGAGGTGAGAGAGTTATACAGAGGCCAACCACAACAGATCCCTTCCAGCCCCAGACGGCAAGTTCTGGTGCTTGGACTCCTCATATGTATGATAGCAGCAATAAAAATAATCAAAATGATTATTCTATTTCCTGACAACTTGTGAAAATTTGAAATTTGGTTTCATTTTGTTTTGGAACAAATGCCATTAAATAATTTTAATAAAATCAAAACTGAAATTCATTTTTTCCATCAAAGCAAGCTGGAATGCAGGGCTGAGTAGCCTTCTTTAGGACACTGCAATCTAAAGGTCAAATCTCTTCTCCATCTCACTCCCGGAATTGCTTTCCATGATACATAAAAAAGAGCAAGGACTTGAATTCCCATCTGTCATTCAAATCCCAAGCCAGTTTTCATGCTGTCAAATCTCTGCATGCCCTTACTAATTGCTACCAAAACCACCACTAACCATTGATATCACTGTGAAAATTCAGATAGAAACATTCTAACCTGTTTGTTGGTTTTTGGTTTTGTTTTGTTTCTTTTTTCTAACAGGCAAGCATTCCTCATACTTCTGCTGGGCCCTTTGCCAAAAAGATTCACAGTTTTATGGCATTCGTATGTATTTCCCGATCTTCTGTGCAGAGTCTTATTCTATGCGAATGATTCACATGCTTTTAAGCCATCTCATAGCTGGTGTTCATATCATCATTACCCGCTGTAAAGCCCCTCAACAACATTTTGTTGAGCCTCTATCAATCTGGAGCCATGTTCTATCCCATGCACTAAATTTAAGTGTGGGTCAGAGTACAACAGAGGGGTAAGATCTGCTTTTCAATGACCTGTTTTTAACAACCCTTGATGTCTTTCCTTTTCCATTTCAGACCACTTCTGCATCTTGACCCTGAGAATGAAAACTCTGGTAAGATTTTTCTGAAGATCTTTCTAGCACTGCTTCTGTTAACTTGTTTTAATATCTGGTTGGTTCATTTGAACATACTGAATTTTTTGTCCACAGCGTGCAAGTCTAACTGCCAGCGTTTCCTTCTAATAGACAAAGTTTCTCACCTATCAAGGTTTTAAAACTCCCACCACTGTTGAACATCCAGTTCTCAGGCACATTCATTCTTCTTATTGATCTTTGCATATCTTTGCTCTGTGCTGTCCCCCAGCCTCAGTGAAGCCTGCTTACAGAGATGAGTCACAAATTATAACTTAGTCGAGAGTAGCATCTGTTTAAGATCACCACCATTTCCCCAACTGATCTCTTTGTTCTGAGCTGACTGATTTTTCTCCCTATGTTAAAGGTTTGACTGTGTCTTTGATTCCCTCTTTTGATCTTGCCTGCTCCTTAGCAAGTGTTTTATTTCACCAGTGTTGATAGCTGGTATGAACATTGCATTGCAGCAGGTGTGGGGGCTTGTTAAAATACATGCTTTACAATGTACCTGAAAAAATCACCTTTAGTATATTACAACTTGTAGTAAATATGACTACTACAAGAATTGTAACTAACATAAAACTAATTCAGTACATCCTTTCCTACCCAGAGAATATTAAACACCAACATCCTGTTAATTAACTGTTAAAAAAAATTACTTTCATGACTTCTAAGACAGTGTCTGTGCTGCGAGCAGTATCTCAGGTGTCATATGTGATCATAAAAGTCAGTTGCATTAAGTTATATCATCAAATGTGGGCTGTTCCCTGCAGTACTTTGTTGGGAGTCTAATAATTACTGGGAAAGTTCAGACTACCAAGAGTCTGATTATAACACTGAGGGATAACCAAACACTCTAGTTTAAATTCCTGACCATGTTGAAATCACTTCCAGCAGCAGCCTATTTTCCTTGGTAATCTGTCATCTAAATCTAAGTTAGTCATAGCCCCAGATTGACTGAATGCTCATGGGACTCGGACCTGCTAGCATTAGGAGGTTGTGCACAATCCATCGAGGAATGAATATGATTTACCTTGATACGAGCTACGTTAAAAGCATTACAGTCTTCAGCAATTAATTTCAGTTTCAATTGTGCTGTTTTTTTCTCGAATAACTTCTGATACATTTCTAACCACCACATCAGATAAGCGTAGAGGAGAGAATTTGCAAAGACAAGCAAGAAAAAAGGGCATGCCTAAGAACTGTCTTCACACTGCAGGGTGATATTTTTAGATTTCGTATTCTGGAAGTCTGAACATTTTAGAAATCAATGTGTAGTCAGTCAGGCATACATAAAAGTCCCAAACTAAAATGAACCAGCTGGACATAGAAATTAGGCACAGGGATATAAACAACTGAATGAAGACACAGCTCTACAGTCAAATACAGCTTTCCTACTGAATTCCTCAGCTCAGAACAAATTCTAAGTTACTGACTTAGTTACTGACTATATTCCCAGAGATCTTAAGGATGAGAAGATACTTTGATCCAAAATACTTAATATAATTGTAATTAACAAAAAGGAAGTAGGAAGAAAAAACAAAAATGTATCCAGTATAAAAAATAGGTTGCATTTGAGAACATAAGAATGAATACATATTTAAAACCCTGTTTTTTAAACTTCTGAGGCTGAGGGCCTAAACATCAGAACAATTCAAATCAGACTTACCAATTCTAAGAAAATATGATCTATTTTCAGTAAAACCTTCATGTTATGTTTTACCTTAAGCGTCACAGGTTTTGACGTGCTAAGAGTTGTCTTACTATTGTAAGAAATGAAGCTTAAATATATTCTGATTACAGCTTTGTCTAGCACCTGCCATGCCGTTTTCATCTAGCAATGGTTCCGATACTGAAGAAAAACATTTAAAAAAATAAAAAGGCAAATGTGATCTTTAAAGTATTTTTGTGTGGTAAAGTTAGCAACTTTGAAAATAAAGGATTGTAGTGCTGGGATCATTAGTTACCTTTTCACCAGTGGACCACGTGAAATACTTCACAAAAATGAGAGAGTGGATATGCACTTCTCTAAAAGACAGGAGGAAACTCTCCAAAACTAAACAGAACATTTCTCCCTAGAAATTTTCCAGACTGGACCTGTATGAGTCAGCTTATTCAGAGTTTAAAGACCAGACAGGCGGCATAGAATGTTTCTTTTGTTTCAACAGCCTTTTTTCCTGTATCCAGTAAAATCTTTGACAAATCTAAACTTGTTGCAGTTTTTTTAATATAGAAAGTTCTTAATCAATTTCATGCAGACTTCAGAGGAAGGAGAAAGCACTGTCCATTGTGGTAGTGGATACAGAAAAATATATAGGTATTTAATATGTGCTCTTCATCCTCAGGCAAAAGGGTAAATTAATAAAATGGCTTCTGCTAAAGTCTTCTGGCTGTCTGAGAAATGCCTAATGCTCAAGGAAAAGAAGCAGGTTCCTGAAATGACCCTCCAAAGGCATCCCAAAAGGGTTATCATCCATTTTCATATGTTAGCAGAAAGCTGGCAATTGGACTTTATTTTCCTGGACAAAGTGCCCGCTGACTTATGTCTGTCCTGTTCAAGTCTTAAAGCCTTGGAGTAGATATACGCACCGCCTGTGGCAAATTTCTCCATGGATGGAGCACTTTTGCGTCTGGGCAACCACATACGTGAATCCCTCTATCACATTTACCTAACACATAACCTGTGATCATACCAGCATGCCTTTATTAGGCTTTATAAGGCTTTAGAGGTTTGATAAAATTGGCTGAGAAAGGGAAAGGAGCTGGGAAGAGTGGGATGATAAGGGAAGCTTCCCCTGTCTCAAGGCACTGTGTCCTGCCTGAGTCCTGGCCACCATATCAGCTCAAATACTCTACAGCCAACTTGTCATCCTGCTTCACCTTCCCTTCTATCCCCACCGATATGCATATTCACATTAAGACACAGTCCTTCCTAGTGCTGACCAAAGCAGAGTCTACTTTTCTGAGCAAGTATTTTAACTCCCTAAGGGCACGTGCAAATGAAACATATCATATATCAACGTGTCATATATCAGCATACCATAGTGTGATACCACGCACAGTGGACTGAAGCTTTGGATCGGGAAAGAATATGCAAAGCCATGAGACTTTGTGAAATATCATCTGCATGGACTGCATAGGCCAGAAAAACCCAATATATCTCAAACCTTATTTATACTGTAAGCAGTGGTGAGAGAATATGCTTTAGCATTTAGTCCATGCCCAGGTTTCCCTTGGCTAGTGACCCACTTAGTTCACCCCCAAAAGCACACTACTAGTATGAATTCATTATGGATGTTCAGGAGCCATAGCATCCACCAAGAGATACACCAGCATCCCTGTATTGAGATTTTTGCTTGGCATTCATCTCCTTGGAACCGGTATGCATTTCCAAGCCAAGACAGGCAGATATTAGGAAAATGAGTGAAGGAGTTTCTACCTGGTTATTACGATGCTCCCACTTTCTCATAACAGGTGGAAAGAGAACAGGCATAGAGAACATCAGCCGCCTCAGGTTAGAAAGAATATGAAATAGTTCAGCAACTGTTTTGAAATGTAGGCTGGAAAGGATTAGGGCATTACAAAAGGCTGTTAATTCTAAAATATCTGAATACTTTAATGTGAATCTGAGTGCTTTCAAGCCTGCACGTCTGCATCATAAACTTTTGAAAATGGTTCATAACAGCAATAATACCAGAGAGATTTACCGTTACTGCAGTTCCTCCTTGCTTTAGAAAAATGTTCTCTACCCTCAATCTTGCCTCAGGCCATTAAATAATAAACCAATAATTACCAGAAAATTCCTTGGGAACTGTTGATTCATTATTAAAGCAGGATTTTTTTTTTTTAAAAGTGGAATTTCCAGAAATTACTTCACATAAAAAATAAACAAAAGCTGATTTCTTTCCAATGCAAATTTTGTGCTTGGAACTGAGTCCATGTGCTACAAAGGAGAAATAACCTAAAACCTAATGGGCCATACTAAACTGAGGATTGCAGTCTGAGGAAAAGAAATGTCAGTTGGAACTAGCTTTCTAAATAAGCCAGGGATTACAGTGTGGACATAGCATACAGCGGGCAGCCTGCAAATGGAGGTCCACAGCTGCTAGGTTTTAGCTAAGTGGCACCTTACAGAATGTCTTTCCCATTTGTGCCCTCAGCTGCTCTTTTACTGTCCTTGCCACAAATTCTCTCACTGCGCATTTCACTAAGAGACAATGTACGGAATTCGGCTGCCCCCAGGTAAGTAAGCAGGGCCGCATGAGACGCTGCGGATGAGCTCTGCTAGGCACCTGCAGGGGTGCAGGCGTCCACTCTTCCTCTGCCCTTGCAGATTTCTTGGCTGTCCTGAGCATCCTAAATCATACCAAGTGTCTCTGCTTAGGCCTCTGAACCCTGCCCGGGGTGTATGACCCCCAGGTCCTCAATGAGGCAAGAGACCCCCAAAAGCAAATCAGACAGTCAGGGAGCCGAATAGCAGGCTGAGCTGCACTGACACCAGGTGATAAAAAACAACAGGACTGCTTCGAGATGGCTGTTCCCCAACATTACAGGCAATCTCAGGAGCACTCCTGAAGTGGCTGTTTGACAATTCGAAGCTCAGCACAAGTGTGTACATGTTTCTAAATTTCTTTTTAACCACTCCTAATCAAATATGCTTAATCATAGGAAACACACAAAGACCCGCTAGATCAGTCAAAATACAATCTAAGAGCTGAGTGTATGAGCCCTTTGATATAAAGTGAAGCCTGTTGTAGATAGCAGTGTCAAGTGCGACTTTGCAAATTAGGTAAACTCTTGAAGTTTAAGATACAAATTATGCACCGACTCTGAGTAAATGGAAGCCAGCTAAAGGTAAATAAAGTTGGCTGGCCAAAAGTAACACAGGAACATTTTCTTCTAAAAGCTGCAAATGAAAAGAAGAAAGAAGAAAGAAAAGAGTTTCCACAGTGCTGCATAACGGCCCACTCTGCTTGAATTCTACACGAGTCTTACTGTTTACTTGGTGTACACAGTGTGCTCCGAGCTATTCAGTTTCCAGAGATCACAGATTTTTTCAAACTAAATGTAATATGAAGCAAAATGTTAATGATTTCTAATTGTATTACTACATTAGGATTGTCCAATAACAAAATAAACAATTCTTTGTCTTCCTTCTCATTAAGTTCATAGCTTAAAACACACAGCATAAAGTGGTGCCAGTATAATGGTCTGGACATCATTGAGGGTAACTACGTTAAGTGATCCACAATAGAATTACAAGGATTAAACACCTACTAATGTCGTATTCTACCACGCGTTCTTCACATCCATGTGTATTTATAAACCTACTGTAAGGAAGGAAAAATGAAGTTAAGTAACGTCTTTTCAGTATACATACAAAAATACCATTAGTGTCCTGCTCATACTTAACCTGGTGAAAGTGCTCCTGAAAATACTGTAGCTAAGGAATATTGCACCTGCGTGAAAACTGTCCAGAAATAGCATATTAGACAAATTACCATATTCATCTGAGTTGTTTGCCCAAGAATACTCACCCATGTAAGAAATTGTTCTGACGTGTTCTATAGTTTATGAATGAGCTCTCTCTCTATAGCATTGCATTACACAATTAAAGCTTTTGCTGCAAAACGCAGGAAATTGCCTTCATGGTTAATTGCATAATTCATGAACTCAGGCAAAGTGTGAGCTTGGTAAATACGTAAAACTTTTCAATCAACTCAAGTAGAATGAAAGAGGAAAACATTATTGCTGAAGCTTTATATAGCAAATAAATGTTGAGTGGAGGAATGTATTTTGTTTTACGTTCTTGTTTAATATTACAGAAGAACTAGTCATGAGTACTATAAAAAAACCCCTGGAATTACCTTGATATTTCTGGGTTTTTTCCTTATGGTGGAGGTAGAAAGATTCAAAGATTTCAACCAGTTATTCAATCTAGTGTTGATTATCTTGACTTACAAAGAACCTAACTGAAAAAGTTGATAGCACTGTACACTTATTTACATTTTTATTACTTTTGATAGGAGCAAAGGGTGAAATAGGAAGAGATAACTATCTCTGAGGTACAAATATCTTTGAAAGTTTAGAATTGAATATTAAATGGAATATACAAGTCTGAGCCTCTAAATTGTTTTTTGTAACAATCCCTGTTTCTTTTCAATTTGAAGTCAGCTTACATATAAACACAGAAAGAAATCTTTAATCAAAAGATCATTAATAGATTGCCAAAATTAACTTTTATCTTTTGAATGAAGACTTATTTTAGCAATCTATTAATGATCTTTCTGATCTTGGTCATTCCAGCACTATGGTATAAGCTTATGGTTATTACTGTAGGGCTTACTGGTACTCTTTGACCATGCTTGAAATTTTTATTATATATGGTGTTCTCTTTTTGAACTTTCTAGAGGGGAACTGAATAACACTACCGTTCTTTAGAGGAGGGTTTTGAATCCAAGCAAAAGGAAAATTTTCAGACTAAGAAAATGCTCTACCTTTTTTGACATTTTGTTCACGTTTTTGCTGTCCTTTCTCTTTCACATCTGGATTTATCAGGAATACGTTAGTAGGCAGTCAAAATAGAGCATGACCATGACTAGTAAGGGGCTGACCTCATGCTAGTGCTAGAGCTTAGCCAACATACTTCAGATATGAGTGTCTGGAAATAACAGAACATGTGCAGGACAGTTGGGGGAAAGATTTGGGGAGAGAGCTGGTGCTCATCCATCCCTCCATAACCACCTCCAGCTCTTGTTCTGGGCTTACAGACCTTGGGCGTTTTGAATATCTTTAGTCATATAAAATAGAGATAGACATCAAGGCCTTAGGAGTAGTGTACTAACCTCTTTGAAACAGAAAGATTCTTGCTTCAGATGAAATTGGAAAGACTTTAGGAATAACCTAAAAACCAAAGAAGCTGCTCCTCAGGTGTGATATCTATATCAACAATTTATTTCTATAAAAGTTGCTGATGCCTATTGCCTTGAAATATCGGACCACAGACTAAGGTGATTAAATATGGAGTCAAGAGCTAACCTTGAAAACGGATCCCATAATCTCTGCAGAAAATCATGATCTAGGAAAGAAGGGACACGAAAGCTAAATATTGTGGAGTTGCTGGTAGACTGCAGCTTTCTCTTAGATGTGTTGAGCAACTGTGTTATTTGGGACATTGTTTTATAAACATTGTCACTAACGAGCATAGCTGTGTTTTGCAGCAGATTGTTCTCTGTCAATGCATTACATGTAAAAGCATCCTACACAGAATCACTGGTAGAGTACAGTTTTTACAGCTAATCCTTTTTTTACCTAAATTTTTACCTAAATTTACCTTCTCTTGCTGCAGAAAGATTAAGGAATTTGCACAGAAGAACATTGACAGCTATGAATTAACATGCCATAGTTAATAGACACTTGCAGTACTTTTACATAGAATCTGAAATGTTTACAAATTAGGAATCAAGAGTCAAAGACGTGGGCTTTCCAAACCCATACATTTATTTGCCCTGTGCTTGAAATTTAAAATACAATTCAAGATCCCCAGAAGAATGTAGGAGATTGTAGTAATCCACTGCTGAGCCACACAATAAAAGTGAATTACCAGTCATGTTATCTGTGACAGAGCAGCCACATAAGGAACACAGTAGTGTTTATTACTGCTAATGGTTCAAAAAATGTGTTCTATGAATAGTGCAATATTCTGTAGCAGATGTGAAGCCTTCAATATCAACAAGTTAGTTAAAGAATTTCTTACCTTACAGTTTCCTAGTCTAACAATATCAAATTCTGATTGCTGTCAGTATACCACAGCAAACAGCAGAATAGTTGGTTTTACCAGCTGTTCTGATCAACTTTCACATTTTCAGTTGCTTTGTAACCCTTAGCAGATCTCTCCCAGGAGCTGAAATCTGAGCACTTGATAAATACAGTAGCAGATTATCTAGCGCAATAAGATAAAAATGCAAAATACTAAAAATACTAGAACAAGAACAACTTTTGCTATACAAATTACTATTCAGCAATATGTAAAGAGAGCAAAAGGTCATTGTGTGTTACCGTCTCTCATTAAGTGAGCAATATGTGCTTGCATTCTGTGAAAGAACAAATTTCACTAAAAATATATTGATGTTACTCTTCTGGTACTGCAGAAATCACTGTGTTTTCTGTATCCAGAAAATGGTAAAAATATAAACTGGTTACTGCTGATCTTACAATTTGTAATCCTGCTTATTTAAGGGAATTCTATAGAATTGACTTTAACCATTTTTTTCTCTAGATAAGAATTCCAAATTAAAGCCCAAAATTTCCACTTGTAGGAACTATCCTTCTACAAAAAGACTTTACTAGATTGCTTCTGGGTTGTTTTGTTTGGGGTTTTTTTGTGTGTTTTCTTTTTTTTTTTTAATGGACATAAAAATAAAATAAAATGAAAGCTCCAATGAATTATAACAAGACTTTAACACCTGTCATGAGGCTAAAATGTAATAAATAGAATTTTTGAACAGTAAAACTAGTTACTGTGAAAAAAGAGACTAGTAGTTTTCAATAACATTACAGTGTCCATTAATAAAATGACACATGTCTAAGGAATTTGGAAAACTGGGTAGGAAAGAAAAAAGCTTAAAATTCCAAATAAGTACCCATATACGAGGAATTATCTCAAATGCCTACTGACTGGTTCAACGTGTTACAGATACTAGGTTTTACCTTCCTTCCATTCAGTTTGAACCCAATGTTCTGTCACACAATATCCTTGTCTGGACAAGAGAAAAAGGGAATTTACCCTGCCTGGAGAAAAAAAAAAATTCTCATAGGGGAAGCTGGGAAGGACAGTTTTCAGCTTCTTGAAATTTTCTTACCTGGACTTCCAGTGCTAAAGTTTGAATGATTATTCTAGTTGATCTTTGACCACTGAAGGGCTTAATATATTATTTTCCTAATAGCAGTTCCAGTAGCTGCTCTTCATATGAAGTTGTACCCAGTTTGGGTTACAACAAAAGTTTGCTACTTTCTTATGTATCCCTGTCATTTACTGAAATGATCACCTGTTCGCAGGTGATCACTGTATCACACCTGTTCACTGAAGACACCAATGAAAACTGCCCTAATGTAAAGATTTTTCAGTCTAAAATTGTTAATAGAGTCCCAATACAGAATTATTCTGTAAATAATGCAACAGCCTGGCAGGGATCTCCAACCATTCAATGACCCTTATGTATTCTACAGAAAATGTAATTAATTATAGGCAATCTCATCAGAAGTTTAAAGTTGACACTGGCCTTTCTGCATAAATGTATTCTTCCACAGAGAAAGGATTAACAGCCTTGGGCTTTACTGTTTTGTAACAACACAGGATAGAATAAGGCATGATAGAAACAAGATATTGGAAATACCATTTAAGGTAAATGGAAGAGACGAGATGTTGGGAGGTGAGAGAGGAAACAGTAGTCGTTAAGACGAAGACAACAAAAGCTGACAGAGATGTCACCAGTAAACTGAAGAACAACTTTTTAAATAATGGTGCTTAGAGAGAAAGGGCTTACAGGACTCTAAATGAAGGAGGACTGAATGAAATCAATAGCTGTCTGTGACTTCAGATTAAAGTCCATAGAATATTAGTTGCATTAAATATTTAGTCTAAAATGTAGTCTATAGGTTTGTATTGTTTTTAGTGTTCCATTGGGTTATCAAGTTTAATAATTCTTTAAAAAACTTTTTAATTTTTGCATTCTCTCTAAGTCATATAGCATGGTTAAAAAAAACACCAAAAACTAAAATCTATATTCCAATGCTTAAGGGGGTTGCACTGCATATGTCCTTGCCCTACCTCACATAAAAACAGAAATGCAAATAATCTGAATACAATCTACAGACAGATGAACATCTGAAGCTAATGTACTTGAAAAAGATCAACAGTTTGGAAAACAGAACTTACCAGGACATCAAATGGTAACCTTTCAAATGAAATGCAAATAAATTGTTATTTCAAGTGCATTTCATACAAATGAAGCAAAGACTAAAGTTCACTGTTAATTGTTCAAATCCTGGAAACAGTGATGAAGCCAAAGTTCATCATATAAATGACAAGTCCTGCAATTTTTCTTTAACAAGTCATAATGAGTTTACATCTGGATGTTCCTCCAGGAACAGAAAACTCATCCTGTTTCTAAGTCTGGTATTTTCTGTCTGATGAATCTACAATTAATTCCTCCAAAAGTTAACGTTTCAGTGGAAATTTGTACTATGCTCTACTTTGTCTCTTTATATTGAGTGACTAGCCCACAAATTTAAAAACTGTTTTGTTGTAGTGAAAATTTATTATTCTCTATGGAAATTCTTATCCATTTAGTAATTTGGAAATTAAACAATCTTTTTTGTACATGACCTATTGGACAACTCAGGATTCACCAGAACTTCAACCTTTTATTATTTAAAATGGTAGATATAAACAATGTAGACAATAACCACATTCAGAAATACACCTAAATAACATTCATAGTTTTTAAATGAAGGGTTTATATGCAAAAACATGCATAAGAGACAACTGAGAAACCCTGCTTACATACATACACAATGTAGTTGAAATATCTCAAAAATTCTGGGCCACAGCGCATCTGGCAGGGTTATTTTGAGACCCACCATGACATTCTGGTCAATGTTTCTTTTTATTTCAGTGGCATTTGTGTGTGTTTATCAACAGACAGAATTTTATCATTTATGAAAGAAAGGAAAATTCTTATATTGACAAATGATGCAGTCTCATTACAAACCCAATAAGGGTTCTTTGTAGAATCCTTTTACGGGTGATTTGGAAAATAACTTTTTTTCTTTTTTACAATTTATATTTCCACCCAGCATTAAGAATTTACCAAGGCTGACTTCAGCTCAAAGGAACAGGCCAACACAGAGCTGGATGTTGAAGTATTTTTGAAACCCTGAAGCAAGCTCTTGGGAAAAACACGCAAATGAGAGATTGTCAAGTGCAAAGCATCTTGACACAGTATCACAAAAATAAAATGCCTTCTTCCCAGATCAAGCATCCACATTGGAAGTTGTTGTTCTAAGTTAATAATTATGAGAACTAAGAAAATCAGAATGAATTCAGGCTAAGTTATTGCCTGTGGATATAAGAGAATACGCGAGTGTTTATTTCCAACTGATGTTTATTTTCAGGCAAGACTTCTATAATATGGAATGATCATGACTTTTTTTTCTTTGTAAGGTGAAAATTATGACCCTTGCCATCTTTTCACTGTATTCTACCATCTAAAATTCTGTGTTTCCCAAACCATATTGTATGTTCTAAATCATTAAAGGAATTGGCTTATTACTGTACTAGTGGACATCAGCATGCTTAGACCCATACCAGTGATGTTGCTGTTCCCATAGTAACTGATGTACTTCAGATGGAAAACAGCAAAGGAAAACTGGAAAAGAAGAAAGCGAAAAATCGTTAGAGTAAATAAACTTTCTACTGTTGTGGTATATTTCTGCAAAATGTTCATTGTGTCCCTGGCTCAGCATAAAGCTGCTTCCCTTACCTGTTTAATTACCTTGTGAGAAAACTTACTCTTGAGTGGAAAGTTACTGCAATATGAACCCATCTGTTTTCTAGAACAGTGGCGTGACCGAAGTTTGCTAGTTAGTGCCCTCATGGCTCCAGTTCCCTGCCTCTATTTTGAGATAAGGAGGATTTCACTTCTCTTTTGCAAATGGTTTCATTGCAGACTATTAAACAACTTTGCCTGGGTACTCTAGCTCTCCCGGAGTGAGAAGGGGGAAAGGAAGGAAAAGGAAGGGAGAAGTCTGAGCATCTGGGCGAACCTAGCACAAGACTTCTGGATTCCTATCTGGGCTCCAAAAACCAAGGCTCCTAAAAGTTTTATTTGATGTAGTCCTACATTCCCAACAGCATCTAAAGCTAAATGGTTCCAGACACATATAGTGCACAGCTGGTAGAAGGCAGGTAGGAGTCTACTGACAGAAACTTAAGCACTGAAACAACTCTGAATATTAAATTTAGACAGCAGCTTCGTGGAGATTATACAACTACCAGGAATAACTGAAAGGTGGAAGCAAACCTGCAGAGATCCAGTTAAAAGCCAAGTACCCTTTCTAAATTTACCTTCAAAGTTAGTCTTAATTTAGAGCTCATCTTAATGACTTGTGTTGAGATGAACCTCTTTTTAACATCAGAACTACATCTGTTAGAAGCTTTACCACAACAGCGGTGTCACAAAAACTGAGGACAAACCAGCGTTTACGGACTGTGACATTTTATCCAGTGATTTTAGAGGCTTGTGGTGAAGCAAAATAAATTAAAGGAGATTAAGACAATGTGGAATATAAAAAAAAATCTCAGAGAAAGAGTTGGGAAAAGGAAAAAAGAAATTAGATTAATTTACAGTTGGGAAAAACTTTTAGAATCTTATATTTGGAACAGATTCATCCGTGCCTAATTTTTAATCTGGAGAACTTTGATTAAATTTCATACATGTTAAATGAGGGCTAGGAGGGGAGCTAGCAAATACAGATGTTACGGAGAAGCTGTACAGAATATACTCCCTCTTAACGAACTTCCATAAGTCATGTCAACTTTCCTTAGCTAAAGTAAACATTATAAATGTTTCCACAACAACTCTCAGAGAAAACAGTTTTTGCTTCCATGGTCCAAGAAGCTCGGACAACAAAGCACAGCAGATTTACGTATTCTTTATTGCCTTTTAGTGATATCCATTCAAAAGGAAAAGGAAACCCTGTGTTTAATGAGTTGAAAGTGAATCTAAATTACAATGCAGATTTAGGGGAAAAGGAAAAAAAAATTAGAAATTATTAGAATTGATACACAATGTTTTTTAGTCTCCTGAATCTTCCTGATAGGCTTCCAATGAAGACGTGATATCTTTGACACAAGTAATGCTACCACAGTGACATTCTGTTTACTGTCAATTTATTGTTTCTCTAATCTACAAGATGAAGTTGGGTGAAAAAATGTAATTCTATAAATCACACAAAAAGCACAACAGTACTCGCATACAAATAATAAATACTAATATTTTAGGACATACATCCTTAATCTGCTTGTCCTGTGTGGTGAACACACCCATGTATTTCAAGGTGCATAGGCAGTATTCTGCAGAGATCCTCGTCTGCCTATATGTCATTGCACTTCCTTATCTAGTAGGCCATTGCCATTAAATATATACAGTAAAGAATGATTGCAAAAGAAATTCACAAGTATCTGTTTTCTTCTATGTGATGAAATACATATGCACGAATATGTATATGTTTTCACATGCTGATCAGAGACTGTTAATGTCATGCACAGTACATAGAACAACAGTGACCTCCTCCCATAGATTTCTTTTTATGGCAACTGTTTCAGGACTGATCAGAAATAGCTTAACAAATAACCTCTCCGCAGTTTTTAAAGCACATTAAACACATCTTTAAGTAGCTACTTGAAGTCCAGAAAGATGCACATAAGGAGCCTACCTTGCCTGGTGACTGCTACAGGACTTCACTGAAATAAATGGTGCTAAATGCAAATGAGCAAAGAATGAGCACTGGTGCTGCTCATTCAATATCAGTTTGCTATCAAACCAGAACAGATCTACTGTTTTTATTTTATCTATCTAGAACCAGATGAGGTAATCAAATACTGTGCCCTGAAGATAATTTCCTAAAGCAAAATGCCCAATGCATTGCATTTTAGACACCAAAGACCAGGTTCTGGTCACATGGTTTCATAGATAATGAAGTAAATAAAGACTACTTCACAGTTGAATGATATCAGTGAAAAAAAGCAGACAAACTTTAAGAATGATTCCATGATTAAAATTCCCCCAAACTGTACTAAGCATTCATCTGGGAGGTGGGCAGAACTCTGAGTTCCATATAGGGCTTGGGTAGTGGTTTGTGGGGGGTTTTTTGGCAGGAGTGGGTGGGGGAACAGGATCTTTTTTTTCTTTTAGATGTAAGCCTGAAAGCTTACAGTCTCTTTTGGAGGGTGACCAAATCTGCTGAAATTTTCTTAGAGGTAAACTTCCATCTTGATGGGCTTTCTATCTTCCCTCTCTTCACAATTTGTTATATTTCTCTTTACTTACCCTCCTGTTCATAAGGGATCCTTCTCCTTCTCCAAGTGATAGAGGAGCCAACAAGGAGAAGTGCTATGCTGGACCGCATTCTCATCATTAAGGAGGGGCTGGTGGGGAACGTGGAGCTCAAGAGCAGCCTTGGCTGTAGTGACCACGAAATGGTGGAGTTCAAGATCGTTAGGGCAGCGAGGAGTGAACGCAGCAAGCTTACTACCCTTGGACTTCAGAAGAGCAGACTTTGGCCTCTTCTGTGATCCATTTGGTAGAGTACCGTGGGACAAAGCCCTGAAGGGAAGAGGGGTCCAAGAAAGCTGGTTAATATTAAAGGATCACCTCCTCCAAGCTCAGGCATGATGCATCCAAACAAAGAGGAAGTCAGGCAGAAACGCCAGGAGACCTGCATGGATGAAGAAGCAGCTCTTGGACAAATTCAGACACATAAAGGAAGCTTACAGAGGGTTGAAGCAAGGACAGATAGCCTGGGAGGAATACAAAGTAATTGTCTGAGCAGCCAGGGATCAGGTTAGGAAAGCTAAAGCCCTAACAGAATTAAGTCTGGCCTGGGACGTCTGGCCTGGGACGTCAAGGGAAACAAGAAAAGCTTCTACATGTACATCAGTGATAAAAGGAAGACTAACGAAAACACGGGCCCTCTCTGGAAGGAAATGTAACATCTAGTTACCTGGGATTTGGAGAAGGCTGAGGTACTCGATGACTTTTTTTGCCTCAGTCTTTATCAGCAGTTGCTCTAGCCACACCACCCAAGTCGCAGAAGGCAAAGGCAGGGACTGGGAGAATGAAGAACTGCCCACTGTAGGAGAAGATCAGGTTTGAGATTATCTAAGGAGCCTGAGGGTGCACAAATCCATGGGACCTGATGAGATGCGGGTCCTGAGGGAAGTGGTGGATGAAGTTGCTAAGCCACTATCCATCATATTTGAGAAGTTGTGGCAGCCCAGTGAAGTTCCTGATGACTGGAAAAGGGGAAACATAACGCACATTTTCAAAAAGGGAGAAAAGGAAGACCCAGGGAACTACAGGCTGGTTATCAGCTATAATAGGAGCTGCATTGCATAATCTACTGCTGAAAGAGTTTTCACCTCCGTTGCTACTTGAATAATTTGTTTTAGCACTACACAGAACTCAGAACTTGCTGCATTCAGCACAATTACTCCCTACATAGTGTACATTGCTGAGCTTTTCATCTGAAAAAGGGCATTTAAATATGTTCCTTTTCCCCCTACTGTATTTCAACTATAATTATATGATACACTAACTTTTACAGTTTGTCTGCTTTACAGTGAGGTGCAGTGGTCTGGCACAAATACTGAAATGAAGGGTCATCATTTATTTTCTACTAGGAAATAGTAGAAATAGGAATTTCTACTAGGAAATAGTTCTATTAGGAACTGTATTTTCATTGTTCACAAAATTAACTACACAAAAGTCAGAATTCAATGCCTTTATGATATTTCAGTCAAAATAATGAGGAGTACTTTAAGAAACGGAATGGGTGATGTTTTTTAACATACCCACGTGCAAGATGAGTAAGAGAAAAATGTGCAAGTCAACATTTCAAATAATAGGAATGCAGATGGAAACAAATACTTATGTGGATGTAAAATTTCAGTTTTATATTTGATCACCGGGGAAAACTAGCATACTGCTAGTTAATGGTGGTTACCATGCTATTTGGTAATGGGTTTAGATGGCAATTTATGCCAAATATTAGTTAAGTTGTACCATAAATTATCATGATTAATATGTGTTTAACACTGTAGTAAGAACATTGGATTATCATTACTCCTAAATGCACCTGGACTAATTTTTAGAATGCAGTTTGCTAAACATCTGAAGCCTGGTCCTATATATTCACAAATGCAGAAAGGTAGAAAAACCTGGGAAGTGAAGATTTTTAAATAGTATCAATATTAATTATGTGGAACAGCTCAGGTGAATGATAAGTAATTGTGTATCTTTCATCACCTTACTCAGATTTGCCTCCTAGAGAAAATCAGGAAAACCACAGCACAGTTGGAGCAGGAATCGGATAAAAGAAGTGCAGAAAACTTCCCTTCCCCTTTCACAGAGCAGCACATTTTACTTAAAACAAATTAACCCTTCAACAGCCCTTTCTTCATCAAAACATTTCTTACTTTTCTGTTTTTCATTATTTAATGGCTGGTTTACTGCTATAGACTGAAAACACGTCTTTGTTCCAGAGACGAGATGTGATTAAATGCTCAACAAAAATGCCAGAATAACATAGTCTCTAACAAATCTTTGAAACAGTTTTCAGAGAAGTTGTGTGTCACAGATATATTACTTTTATAAGATTCTTGTATGTATTTATATCTGAAAATTGATATATAAATGATATGTTAAGACAGACATATAATTTCTGTCTTAATAATAGAAAATTGGTATCTAATATCCAGAATAATTATGGTAATGATTTCTCACTAAGAATCTCCCTATGTCTAGACTAAAATAGTCTATCATGGTTACAGATTATTTCCCGAACACTCATGGGTTGGAAGTGCTGTTCGCTGGTGATGTGATTTACCAAGTGTGGAATAATTACTAAATTGGCCAAGAATACAAAAATACAGCATTGTTCACACATTAAGGAAAGTCATAAAATCGAGAGGCTTCTGAGGTAGAATACAGCCACAGCTAGCACACGAAGAATGCAACATCTGTGATTCCCTGTACAAGGTTGTTTGCGAAACTACACGAGGGATGGAACGGAACACGCTTGTTCCGTGGCCTTCCCTTGTGACGAATAGCAGATATGGGGACGAGATGGTACTACGGAACTGATAAGCGGCCTACACGCTACCCGAGCCAACATTTCGTCAAATGTTGATGAAATGCTGTCCTTTGTGCGAACTTTGCTCACCACAATGTACCAAAACACACCTCCATCCCGGAGGCTATCCGCCGCCGAGGTATGAACACTCCTCCTTGAATACATTAATCATAATAAAAGTACGTATGACTAAAGTCACTCAAACTCCACTTTGAAGATAAAAAAATAATATAAAAATAGCCCAAGAGAGAGGGGATGTCAGGGAAGACACCATCGCGAAGAATTCCACCGCTGATTTCCGGGATCAGTCGACGGGCTGAGCCTCTCTTCCCCCCCATAGGGACGCCTTTGGGTAAGACTTCGATTACACCGAGCGCTTTCTCGGGGACTTAGAAATTTCTCTAGAGAATCTCTACCCTACATTTATAGCCAGGCTGTATCGTTTATAATTTTGTCGCGCGTTTGTATACTTAGCAATATCTTTATTTGCACGTGCTTTGCAGACAGTGTATTTATCACCGGCAATCCAAAAGAACCTGTATATCTGTTGTTTAAATAAACTGCACTGTTTAAGTAGCTAGCCGTTTCGCTTTCTCACTGAACGCGACCAAAACTTGAGAGAGGCCGTGCTAGTTCAGGAGTACGACTAGACTGAAGGTGCAGTCCACTATTAGTGTATCCAAATCGTAATAGTTTAATACACATTAAACGCGATTGGACTGATAGTGCTGAATTGGGCATCACTCAGAATTTAAACCTAGCCGCACCTAGCCTCCCACCTCGGTGAGGATTGTTAGAACGCAAGGGGGTTTATCTTCTGCCAAAACCGCTTGGCCCCGTTTCACGCAACACCAAGTTTTCCACTGAAATGGAGAGATTAAACCTTATGAAAATCCTGCTTCCCTTATTTCAGCAAACAAATAGTTTATACTCATTAATTGGGACTCACAATCATAACAATATTTTCAACAGGCCTTCCTAATAGAATCTGAGTTGGTCATGAATTAACTGCTGTGTTGAGTTTCATTTTGTGAACACCAAATACTTTGACCACAGCTAATCAATTTTAAAACACTCTGCCCACAAAACTCCTTGTTTACTGAATAGTAAATGTGGTTGGATGGGCATTCAGTTGTAAGCCATGGTTACAAGTCCATAATAGAGCTGAAAAGGTATCAGACTAAAGGAGATCCCTGTCCAAGGATAAACAGGAGGAACTGACATTGAAAAAAGAAAATTAGAGCTGACCAGATGGGTCAAAGTTGGTAAATTAGAGGCATTATAAGAATATTAATTGGGAATTGTGGGGTAAGTTTAATCTGATATTCTATGACTTAAGATGTCTCCCAAGAAGTCATGGCATATGTAAAAAAAAATCCTCCATCCATTAAAACCCATATAACTGTTGTCCTGCATATCAATAAGAATGTAGAAGAGAAGCCACCTGCACACTTGCTGTCTGTACTAACATAACATGGCTGGCTAGCCAAACGTGTAGTATTTCTGGTTTTTATCAATAACAAAAAAAAAGGCTTCTAGTATTAATATTACTCATGCTTAAAACTCAAAATTATTTGTCCAATTTCTCAAACGGGTAGTTCCATTTACATTTCTAACTCCTCAATACAATTCCATAAATAAGAATGGAGCAAGAATTTAGTTTATACATCTAGAAAAAAAAAATACAGCTTTTCATTTGCAAGGTTCTCTTCATTCAATTAAAAAATAGCAACGCGTAGCACATTTTAGCGGTAACCTTTAAAGTTTCACACAGGGAAGCAAATATCCTTTTAACATACTCTGCATATCTTAGTTTTTAAAGTATGGATAAGCACATGAATACAGTTTATGTGTAGCTAAGTGCTACACATATTCAAAGATAAAAGAGGAGAACAAAGAGAAATACCTTTGGAAAGCTGTTCCTATGATTTTTCATATCCTAGGTATGAAAGCAGTTTTCAAACCTATCCGAAAAGAACAGAAAAAAATAAGAAAACAAATTTCTTAAAAAGAGAATTTAGCTGGGAAAAATGATGACAGCTCACATATTATAATATAAGGCAACGGCAAAATGGTCTAAGTTTCATTTCACCTTCTTCGGTTAGAAGACAGACAGAAGAGCACCCAATAAATCAAACTCATCTTCAGTGTAAAACTGAGAACTGGCCTCTTCTCATCAGTCTCTCGGAAGAGATGGACTGCAGATCAGTTACAGATGCAGTGGTCAAGTGAGATTATCAGAGAAAAGCTTGTCTTCTACTGCTAAAATGTGCTGCTTTAGTCTACATAATTGCCTTCCTGGATGACTATTAAGTACTCTAGCGTTATTACATGTGCTTTTCAAAAAGTTTAATTTCCTTGGAAATAATTGTTTTAGGTTGCTTCGTGTAAAGACTTGCTGTTATACTAAAATCCATTAATGCGAATATTTGCGATGGTGTTCTCAGTATCCTTTAATAAGCATCAATGGTGAATTGCCATTTGATAAATATTTCACCTTTTCTGTCAAAATGATGACAACTAACAGCTGGATTTTGTTAGGAAGGGTATTTCTGAAACAGGCACTGCAGTTATCTTTCCATATGCAGAACTGGCACAGAGGGGCAGAGGATTTCGTCATTGGAAAGCGTACTTCGGGCGGCCTGCTTTCTGCAGCAAGGACTCTACAGCCAGCAGAAGCACATAACTGTACCACCACATCAACTGAGCAGGCAGCATCTCTATGACATGGAAATGAGAAACTAGTCTGAGCCCTATAATCATTAATTTCAAGGTAGGGACTCCTAACCTGCTGCTATGTTTTCTAATTACTATACATCTTAACTGGAGGGCGGGGAAAGAAGTAATCCAAGGATAACAGAGAAACAAGTGGTGATTCTCTTTCTCTTGCTCTCTTCCTTCTCTTTGAGCTTTATTTGCGTTTTCAGGGGTAGAGAGGAGGAGAAGATATAATGGGGGATCTTTTGGTTTATTTCCTTTACCTGATGCAGAATGAGATACCTTCTAGATCCAATTTTCCCAGAAAGCAATTTCTAGCGTGGGGAAGTTCTTAACTGCAGAAATGTTATCCAGAAGGTAAGGAGATTGGGGCACACCTTGTTCCACTTATTCAAGGCTGACAGACAGTCGTTTGGAAATATTATCTGTTATCATCAGCTTTAGAGTGTGTTATCATCAGCTTCAGAGCAAGCATGAAGTATATGTATTTTCCCCCTCAGCATCTGCACAAGTGAGTTCACTGTAGTGCAACATAAAATCCAGTTTTCAGGACATTTGAAGAAATATTCCAAAGTGCCCGAAGTGTTAAAAATCAAAAAATTGGGGCAGAAAGTATCCATCCTGGCATGTTAGTCACTTTTGATCACTACCCACAGGCAAATGTTAATGAATAAAACTGCCAGAGCTGCTGGTTTCTGTTCACATACCCTAAAGGACAGTCCTCTTTACAACACACAGCAGACACCTCCATTTGAAAATGCTGAAATGGGACAATTAACTTTGTTGCTCAGAGGGAACCCAACTGTATTTTTACATAGGCGGGAGAGAATGAGTTCTGTCTTTTCCATACAGCAATGGTAGCAAGGAAGGAATCTACAATATATTACTATCTGATCATCCTTAGATTAACTAAAGCAAGAAAGGCTCTGTTGTTGCACATTCTTTCTTGTCCCCCCCACTGTAGTCTACTGACACTTATAGTCTCTGCCATAGTCTTTGTATAGACATCATGGGTCAGTGATAGCCTTTGTCTTGACATCAAAAGGAACTATAAACTCTCTGAGGAAGAGAATGCTCACATTTAATTTCATGGTGACTGGGAATTCTGGTTATTGCTGTAGGCGAAACCACAATCAGTAAAGGAGAGCACCAATAAACAAGGGGCTTATTCCAGGTTCAGACAGATGAACATGATAAGTGACTCAAAAATAGACAAATATAAAAGTGTTCTGAGTATATACATTGTGTTACAAAGAAATCTGCAGATATTTTGTGAGAAGAATTTTGTTTTTCCTACCATTTGTGCTCTTGCAGCGCTCTTGTTCTTTGCTCTGTGGCAACCCAGTGCTGCTGCAGCCATGAAATTCTTTCCAGAGATGAACAGATAACAGTCCTTCTAGCCGTAATAATTCATGCCAGTTAATGGTTACTATTTTTCCCACCTTCTAAATTTTAAGGAAATTCTTTCAGAGGGAAAAGCACTCTCAAATGCATTTTAATACCTTTCCCTTCTCTTTGCACAAACCTACAGAAATGAATACCCTCATATGCAGTACAACTCCCCTCTGAAGGCTTGCAGGCCAGAGCCAGCTGCCAAACTATCAAGATGGCAGAAAATCAGCATCAAGCACTGTTGAACAGGGTACAACATTTCATTCCCTGCCCCAGAGCCCAGCTTCACCCGTGCAGTGCTACTACATCCAAATACAATCATTATGCCGGCTCATTACGAAAGTGCTCCTAAATGCAATGAACACCTGAAAACAATCCACATTTACCTCTACCAGCAAAAATATAACATCAGATTTGCATTTCAAAGCTCAGGGTCCAAAACAGGCATGAAAAAAGAATGTATTTCTCCCCATTCCCAAACTTTTTCAGGTCATTGTCCTAGAACAACACCAGATTTTAATTAAGTTTAATCTTGTAGCTAGTAAAAAAGCATTGAAAGTCTTTTTACGTATATTAAAAACTCCAGGTAAATGGCTGTTTTCTAAAAGGCGGATGGAATGGGAGCAGAAAACATGCAACATACCCTGGGAACTTCCCAGTTTGAAATTATAACATCTCAAAATAAGCATATGCAAGACACTTCAGCTGAATTAATGCTCTGTATACTCTTTACAAGTGTTAACAAAGACTGGGAGAATATCCTAGGACCTAAATCACCATGGTAAAAAATAGATAAATGATAAACTGAAACACTGCTGATTGTGAAACTGAGATTAGCTATACTGAGATATGATATAATGTTCAATTTATCACAGAAGAGGCTTTTGGGAGACCAGCAGTGGCAGGGCATACCTTATACTCCGTAACACCTACCATAAGGTATCTTGAAATACTCTACTGTGCAAAAAAATGAATTACATTAACATAAGTCGGTGATAGATGCAGCAAAATGCAGCCACACATAGTTAATATCATACAGCCCAAGACATTACAATCAATTTCACAAGAGTGTATTGACAATAATTCAGAAGTTATCTCTTTCTGTCATATTATAGTTCTCCCTGGACAACAACCAGAAACAGAAGGAACTGAAGTTTATGATCATGACAAGAGATCAATGTTCCTAAAAGTACAGAGCACTTTCTAGCAGAGCTTTCTGAAACATATGTAAGTTCTGAATTAATACAGTTTGGGTTTCTAAATAAATTATTAGGGTATATGAAATATGAGCCACGTGTAAAGTGAGTTGCTTGCCCTGCTCAGTGAATCACAGTATTCACTGTAATGACTAGTTAATATATTTGTTTATCACTGCCCCCTGCTAAATGGAATGCTAGACGTTTTCATACATATTTCTTGTAGGTATGGCAGATAAAACAGATTTTTTTAATGTATAAACGTAAAAGCGTGCTATCAAAGAAGTCATGAATGACAGCTGTATGCTGAGCTAAAGCTATTCCTTCTCTTCAGCATTCCCTGTTCTCATGCTCCTGATGGCTCAGTGCTCAATAGGATGGTAGTTTGGGAATCATGTCGCTAGAGGCCTGGTCCTCGATGTGATGCACTGCAACGTATCTTCATACTGAACACAAGATTCAGGAAGATGCTTCAAGAAGCAGGTGCCCAAGGAATTTTGGCCTAAAGCTACTCTCTTAAATTACAAAATTTCTCCTTCAAAATCATATTTAAACTATTTTTTAGTGGGAAGAGGTGAAATTTCACAGCACCACGGAAAATTAAACCATACATATGTAGTACTCTAAACACAGCAAACAAAATTTAACATTTTAATCAACACCAACTGCTGTTCAAAACCTGCTTAGGGATTACCAAAATGTAGATGACCTCTAGAAGAATGAAACAGAAGAGGAAGCCTGACACAAGACACGGGCCTGTAGAAGACAGAGTAATTCTTCTCTTTGTTTGCATAAAAACTAATCCTGAACTTTCTAATATCCCCAGATCTAGTATTCATGAGCGCTCAGGTGGGTTCTTAACTACTCCTTCATCAATGTTTAGCTCTTAGTTTCTACTTTCTGAATATCCCAAGTCATAGTGGTCGAGTCATTTGTGCATAATGATGCAGGAGCACTTACAGAAGGAATATCAGCGTTCCATCTTGGCATCTGAATGTGAACAGGTGAATTTTGGGTTCCTTGCTCTAGTAATCACCACTATTTGTAATATTCAGGTTGCGGTGACTACCCAAAACATTATCAGCTTCTGAAGAAACCACTGCTACTAAACTGAAGAAGACCTTGGGTTGAAGAGCTGCTCATGGCTTCTGTTTTCCTGAATACTTTGTCAGGCGGAACCAAAACCACTTCATTCTGCGCCTGAACTTGAGAGGTATAAGCCACTGGTTTCCTCATCCAAATTTATTACTATTCTAAAATGCAGGGAGAGGAAGGAAATCTGAATCCTATATAACTACCGACTTTATTTTGGATTATTTAATGAGGATAATGTTCTAGTAAGCCTGCTGACACCTCCTTCTCAGGAAAGGACTTTGAAAGAGACATGAAAAGACAGATTAACAGTTTTTTGCTTAAAATATTTAGCAGTCATAGCATAGTGTATACATGTCACACAGAGAAACGTCCAGAGAACTCTTCGGTTGCTCTTTAGTAATGTTTTTGGAAAAGGACGGAATTCTACTTAGCTTACACGTGTATAATTCCAGAAAGCTCATTGAACGCCCGTAGTGTAAGTTGACAATATTACTGTTCAAGGCCATTTTTTAATGGTATAGATATTTCTGAATATAAATAGCTGATTGTAACTCATTTTAAAATAAGAGAACACAGAATCATAGAATCACTTAGATTGGAAAAGACCTTTAAGATCATAGAGTCCAACCATAAACCTAACACTGCCAAGTCCACCAAACCTATTCCTGGAACAACTTAGGGCAGTATCCTTGAGAGATATTTGCATGCTTGTCTGAAGTCTGAAGGCAGAAAGACAGTCCAACATTAAAAAAAAAGAAAATCTATTAGACAACCATACAAACATAAGCATATGGTCTACACCAACAGCACACCAACAGTATCAGGACATCAAGCTGCATCTGGAAATCCAAGCTTCAATAATTAATATTTTTTACACTACCTTATATGAGCCTCAACCAAGTAAAGAAAGATTTAGCTAGATACCCAGAAAGACATTCTCTGACCTCTGGGTACACACAGATTGCCTCTGTAAGCTCTTTGCATATACAATAAAAACCTTAACTGAGAGCTGAAATAATTGCAGTTTATCTAATAAAAAACTTCAGCATGTGCAATATATGAAGAGTTTTAAGTATTGTGTCATCTGTGGTTGGGTAAGATTTTGGTGAGAAATGGGAAAGAGAAGGAAATGAGGATGGACTGACCGGCTAAGATGAGATTCTGAGTCTTTTAGCTGTACATGGAACATTAATGTTTGTATAGCTTGTCTATACATAAAAATAGTCAAAATCTTAAAGTTATTTGGAATAGGAGCCGGAGCATCTTACTCATATTTTAGTATGATTTACCTTGAAAGTATGCCTGTAAGTGCCTCTGAGTGATTCTAGGTGGGGATAACGTCTTGGAGTTTTATACAAAAGCAATTTTTCTTGTGAAAGAACAGTGCAATTAATTATTAGAATATTTCCATTAGCTGGATGTTGTATGTTTTCTTATCTCTGTGCTGAGTTATTTCAAGCACAGACTAATAAGTGACTGAATTTCATGTAGCAAATTGCAAGTAGTGGCAGAATCACAACTGAAGGATTTTTAGCCTTGAGCGCTTATTCAACCTCATTGCCCCTCTCAAGTGCGTTTACCTGTAAAATGGTAATTTGAGGCAGAGGAGGTTGAAATGGATTATAATGGATTTCCAAGGATCCTAAATGTCTTATATAGCAAAGCCTTGTTTGTCTCATTCAAGTACAACTGTATACTCCCATTCCATTCAATAATGTGTTTCTCCTAGTATCCCATGAGTCGAAGTTGTACCTAAACCAGAACACCTCTTCTAAGATGTCTGTGGGTGGAGAACTTTGTAAAACATCAGATCTCTGAAGGATTCTAACTGGCTTTAAAAACAGCAAAGCGGAGACATTAAAAATGTAGGGTTTTTAATGGAAGAGGACAGAAAAGAAAGTGTGAGAACTGGGACACTGTCATTGACTTTGGCTAAGAAAAAAATAAAACAAGGATCCCCTAAGTCTAATCATCCTCAGAGTTTAATTAGAAAACACTTATGTTACAAATAATAAAAGATACAGTGGAATGGCACAAACCAGACAAAGTCTATGCTAAATACTTCCTTCTAATATTGAAATTTGTACTTTCTATAAAAAAACATATTGTCCAGTGTATAAATTATTGCCATTCCTCTCTTACTGCTGTCTACCAGCCTGCTGTTGAAGATTACATCTGTACACTTGAGTACTTTTGGATTTGCTGAGCCAAAATCAGTCGGGTTAGTCTTCACAATTTAAACAAGTTTTTTATACTAACCCAGACTATTTTCCCTCAAATGGTTAAGGAAATGCTTATAAACACTCCTCTACATATCAGTATGTGGAGACAGTCAATTTAACAGATGGGCAGAAAGGAGCAGGATCCCATCCATTACCTAAAATAAATGGATTTGCCACAGTGCACGTACTGTTGTCATATAGGTGCCGGCCCACCAACCTCTATTATCGGGAGACTACCCTATCTCAGTCCCATATCTAAGTGAGAATTCTCATCATTTCATTGAGTTATTTATTTGGTTTATAACATTTTGATAAGAATGTTTAAAAATCTGGAACCAGTGCTAGAAAATGGAATAATGGAATTCAAACAAAGTAAAAGGCAAAAGCAGAAAATAATGCCTTATTTTGCATTACCTCCTCTCTTTCTTAGCTTCAGTAGGTCTTTAGATGTATCTAAAGCTAGGTACTTTGGAAAACAAAGCACAAATCAGAAGGCAGTTTTCCTCAAAGCCAGAACATTGTTAAACCAATTGTTAAAACATATTTGATGACACAGTAACACTGAATGCTTTAACATCCGTTAATTGCATTAACTTAACTAAAACTAAGTATCATTAATTGTTAGTGTGCCGGCATTGCACAGGGAGAATGAAGGAGGTGGAAAGATTCTGTAGAAAATTTTATCAGCGGACCTTAACAGAAAGGCTGTTCTCTCTGTAAATAGGTATATTCTTCTACTGAATTTACCAGAACAGAAATACTTGCTGCAAAGCTGATTTGTATGGGAAGCTTGCACCATTTTCACCACTTGCAACGTATTTCCACCAGAGTGGCAATGTATACTCCCATACTGGTCCAGCTGAAGCCAGGCATCTGGTGACATGCATGCTCTGAACCTCTACCACAATAGCATGTTCATTTCTTTAATCCCAGCAGATAATAAAAATGCTGTGATCTCTTCTGATTTTTATTTTTTTCCAGTGTACCAAATTTATTGAAATGTACTTTGGGTAGAGCTTCAGGCAGTTAACCCTCACTCGGAGTTTGTTCCCATCCGGATACTGTCTCGCTCTCCCAGTAAATTCAGCCAATGTCATCCTTAATAATCGTCACAGTGATTTCACAGTCATGTTGAACAGGCAGAGGTGTAACACTTGTCCAGAAGCACTTTCAAGGACAATATTTCTTAACCTTTTTTAGTCCAAAGTCTACTTGACTTTCCTGAAAAAATCCACAGCCCACACCCTGTCATTAATGCAAACCTAAAGCGTTGTCATGATCATTTCCACTATATTAATCAAATAAAGTTTAGGCTGAATTTGAAATAATTGTTTTTTATTGTTCCTTTTGCTAGTGTGGGAATAGATGTGTACGTTGTGATGGTTTTTTCACCCACCTTCTGATGTCCGATGGATCACCAGCACTTCACTGATCCAGGGCATCTTTCCGTCTCTCACTTGGCAACTCCATCTAGATTGCATAAGCTGCTGACATGCCAGCAGTAACCACGCCACATTAATAGGAGCTGTAGCTCATCAGGATTGGATCTGAAAAGCAAGAAAGATGGTGCTAATGATCATTTCAGCTATGCACATTTGGGCTCTGTCTGGTGTTACGGATTGAACGCTTTCAATCAATTTCAACGGAAAAAAACGCCTGTATTTCAGCTGGAAAAAATTGCAATAAAATGTTTTCACTAGACATAGGAATTATTTTTACAAACAAAACAGAAAAATAAGAGCTTTCTAAATGTCAAGGAAGGGACTCGTTAGTCTGTATTTCTTAACCCTGTTTCTGGATTTTCTAGTATACAGCTGTGTAAGCTTATATAGCCCCCCTTTGTATTGCAATTAATACATTAGTAAAATATAGATTACGTTATCCTTCCCATTGCTTAATATTGGTTAATGTAAAAGCACCTATATCCTTGAAAGAAAGCTCCATCAAATCTTAAATCCCTTATTCACTCAGGCAGTCCAATAAGAGTTTAGCCTTAGTGAAATTAAATAAAAATGAAGAACCTGGTATTTTTGCCTTAAGCGATCAAATGTTACCAGTTTCGTATGCAGGCAGCTCTCAGAACTTTACAAAACTTGAAAGACAGAAAAAAAAAAATGTTCAGGATGATTAGGCAGTGATCAGACCGTAGCGCCAAGCAAGGCGATGTTCCAGGAAGCCTGGACGTAAATGAAGTGGGAACAGTTATTTCCTCTCCTATTGCCGCAGTAATGAGGAAGCTTCTCCCTTGTGTTCAGCACAAGGTGTTTTCTGCTTAGTTTCTGTTAGGGATGGTGTACAGATTTCTGAGAAGCAATGATATCTGGTTTAAATACACACCACTCAGTACCCAGGTAACTACTGGAGAAGATACGTCTTGTTAACAACCTGGATATCAGATTTCCACATCATCTAAGTGTACTAACAACTGACTAAATGAAAGAGAACAGTGTCTCTATAAACAAGCTAATATATGTGGAGTGAATCAATATGTCTGAGAAAACAGCTCTGGTTAAAAGCATTATTAACATAATTCTTTATTTTAAAGTATCAGGTGTAAGTAAACTGTAGAGATTTGTTCTCCCACCTAAACATTGGGGATTTTTCCCTCTTGGGAACTATGTTTTAATTTTTGTCAGAGTCTGTCTGACTATTTTGGCATCCTTGAAAGAGTTTTATAAGGGGAAAAATATGTTTTTCCTTCTCAAAATACAGTGAAGAAGTATACATAACTGATTGCTATACTTTTCTAAGTAGAAATCCTTTTTCTTGTACAACAAGTCAGTGGTACAAGGCAAAGACCTTGAGGAAGAAGCTCGCTCAAATCCATACTTCAGTTAGCATCAATATTAAATAGGGCTTAATGTGCAGCTGTTTCTTTCAGCTTTAATTTAATTTTATTTTGGTTAGAACAGACACTCCACAGTTGTAACCCCAAAATGCCATCTTTAATTATTCTCCGTTCCTATTTTTTCCATTGTGGATGCCCAATTTCAACTCAGCACCTTTGCATTTTCGGAGCAGCCACGGCACCCCCAAATCCCCCTCCCTTCTCTCTGTCTGTTTTCTCCAGTCCCAGAATTCAGGACAGCTTTGGAATGAGCTGACAGGCGAAAGTGTAATTATCTTTCAGACACAGTCTGCATGAGAAATTAAGACATCAGTTGAAGACTGGAAATCTAGCACTAGCCTAACCACCAATTTGTGCCCATGCACTTGACCCAGCTGTAGTGTGTGAAGATTAGACATGATATCCATTAGTGTTTTAGTTGTTCTGATTGACAGCCAGGTCTTTTGTGCTTCAGTTGGTGTTTGGGTACTCACAGATAGAGAACAATTACTTTGACATTCTTATTAATTGATTTAACGTTAGTTAAAATGTTAGTTTGTAAAAAATAAAAGAAAGGAAGAAAAAAGGCAGAAGAGGTGGAAAAGTCTCCTGCATATTGTAAAACCTTTTGTGTGTCATTTGAAGTGACATATGTAGGGTATTGGTTTTTTAGTGGTTTTTTTTTCTAATTACTCTATTCTTTCCTGAGTGACTGCATGTCTAAACTGCCTTCAAAGAATTAAACCCTTTATTTTACTGCTCTTAAGTCTTTCTGGCTTGTGGTGGCTGTTGACAATTGCCTTGCTTGAGACATTAGCCCCAAGACATCATATAACAAGATACTAAGTGATGCCACAGATAGCAGGAGGAGTACTTACTGCTCTGAAAACTGCAGTTGATTAATGATTGATGGGAATCATACTTAACTATTCTAACAGGAGGAAGGTGCAAATAGCTCTGCTTAAAAAAAAAAAAAAAAGAAAAAAAAAGCGTACTTCATTTCAACATCCTCCAACCTTACATAAAAACACAGTATCATACCTAATTATTATATTGTTTGAGCTGATATTAGGATGGTTCGTTCAGACTACTTGTGATAAGCCCCGGTGAAGAATTATAATCAGACATACAAATCAGTCTTATTCCGGAGTTTCTTTTCTTCAACAAAAGAAACCCCGGCAAGACCTTTTCATGCTAAGTACAGACTTCAGTGGATTCTTACTTACTGAACATTATAAAATAAAGGGAATTGTCAAATGAAAAGAGAAGAAAACCTTAATCCTATCCCCCAAAAAGTGTATTTAATTGATGTCAGTGAGTGAGGGTTTTATCCTAGATATTTTACCACCAAGCAGGTGGACAAAATATCATAGCAGTATGACAGCATAGACCTTCTCCACAGTAAGAGGTATTAACTAAAAGCCATACAGACTGCTTGAAAAAACATAAACTGTTCAGCCAAGAAATATTTAATTACGCATCCTTTAACCAGCTAGTCTAATTTGGTTGGTATTCAGTATGGGTAAATAATGCTTTTTTGTGTGGAAAGAGCAACTAAAGAGATGCTCAAGTAGCACAGGTCTTGGGGTAATACTCAGAAGAAGATTGAATTTCCTTCTTTTAGTCCGACAGCTGAGGAAGACAGTCACAAATATCTTTGACTTTTCTGCTATATGTATCAGACAATATATCTTTATGGTACTTTTCTGGAAACTTTAAGACCTTATGCATCTTCTCGCAGTCCAGACTTAACTTCTTGTGAAAATATTTTTCTGTTTTTTCCTGGTTCTCTTTTTTTTTCCTTTTTTTCTTGATACTTCTGTGGCTTATTATCCTATTTCTGACTTCCTCATAGCAAGCAAACTGCAAAATCTGCAGCTTTATATCTTTTTCTCATGTGTTAGCATTATCTAAGACTTATTGGGTATTAAGAGTTTTGTCTGGATTGTTTCCTTTGTTTTAATTTTTGAAATAAGACCTACTGATACAGTATTATGCCATTTCAGTACCAAAAGCACAAACTTGCCTTTTAGTTGATATTGTATGAGATTCATAAGAAAAAAAAAAAGTTTCACATTACCTATTCAGCTGCCACACAGATACAGGGAAGCATTAACACACGGCTGCAGCGCTTTACATGTAGTAAAATAAAAAAAATACAGCATCACTGTTGTAAAATACTTGCTAACAAGCTTTTTTCAAGTTTTTGAGGTTTATGCTATAGAGTAAAGAAAGAGGCCATAGTAATGAAAATGAAAGTGCTTACCCTGCAGCAGTCATAGAAAGAAGCAATGTCCTGAACATACCTAATGCATTTTCAGGTATTTCCTTAACAATAATAGCCAGAGGAAACACAATTATGTAAAAGCTTCAATATATATTTGTCAGAAAGTCAGCATTCAGCATATCTGATTCCAAGTAAATCCTGTATCTGCAGTCTTAGTAAAACATATGTGGTTTCTTACCAGGGAAATTCTTAATCATATATATGGCATATCATAAACGCGATAACAGTTTAGAGCAGTTTCCCGAGAAGATTGAAAAAAAAAATGCATGCATTAGTAACTTTATGGCTTTGGTTCTGTAGTGTAATCAATAGTGACTGTTAGGCCTAGGTCAGGACTTCTAACGACCTTGTGGTGTGACATTAGGCAGCAGAGACTGTGTTTTGTTAGTCAGGAAACCGATGAGCAGAAGAGGCATGGTTCACCTCCTACACACAGAAAACTTCCCTCCCTATTAATTATGTCCTGAATGAGTAACCTTTTATTCCTTACTACACTGTAACTTCTCCAAACTCTTAATCTGCAGAAAATTAATACCTGACAATGCTGTATATTTTTATGCATGCATATAAAACACAAGATGCCATAGTGATGAAGAGCACATAAATTACTAGGTGTGTAAATTTGCTGTATGTCCTGCATGTCCTAATAGTAAGCAATCCTCATATTTTTCAAGACATAGCAAGCCGTATTTGTTGGTCACTATGTGGTTAATGAACACCTTTCAGCTAGATTTTTATCAGACTCTACCTAACTGATGAAATCCAGACAGTTCCAGCCTAAACTAACCAAAAGATTTGTAATTAAATGTACCACCCAAGAAGATTGATATCACCTAGCAATTGGTTAACACCCGAAGCCTTGGAAAAGACCTTGAAGGGCACTGTGAGAAGAAAAAAAAAGCCTAACCTAACTTCTAGTTCACGGCTGTCTGGGACTTAGGGAGAGCTCCTCTTCTAAGAGAGTCATTACTATTTCCATGACTTCCTCTCTTTCACGAAGTGTGTTGTTTTCCCTTGTCACCTCAAGGTTAAAACTAAAGTGTGATAAACAGCATGTAGCAAGAGCTAAAACCAACGGCAGAGCAGAAATGTCAAGCCAGTTATTTCATCTAACTGAGAATATTAAAGCTTCCTGCTTGGAGGGAAAGGCCTTATTTCAGTGGGAGGGTCATGACTAGTGAGCATACCAGACAGCACAGTGATGGCATATGGAGCATTTTAGTTCTGGGTCATTGGGTTCAAATCTGACCTAGCTTTTAGTAGCCAGTAGTAATTACCATCTGTTGACTATTAGTGGCTATATGAATTGGTCCTCTGTCTAAATCCTAGTAAAATTTTTCCCTCACACAGATAGAGAGTATTCCAGATTTTGTTAGGTATCTCACCACCTTTTTGTCCCCCTGCAGGATGGCCACCTCTCAAGAAATCATCCTCTTTTTCACAGAATTGGGCCCTACAGGAAGGATTCAGGCTTATTAGGGAGGATGTGTGCACTGGTGCTTATCATGTGGTACCTGCTGTGCAGATAAAGGGAAATGTTCATGCTCCAGGGCTGCCAGTCTGGCCACCTCTTATAAAGTCAGAAATTTTAAAGCTAGAGAGGAGCGTGAAAACCATCTCATCAAATCTCCTGCATTTCACATGCCATACAACACAATAATCAAAGAAGCGCTACACTCTTCAATACTGTTCTAAACTATAGCACTCCTATAGTGTGCTCATCTGCTCTTGTTGATCCAAGACAGTATTGATAGAACAGTACTTTCCTAAGTACGTTGATAAACAAAATAGTGTTACCATTGATAACCAGTACCTTGAGCCTGAATTTCTTTAACTGCAGCTTCCAAATAGGTGATTTGCTATCGAGAGCCAAATATCATCAGAGACCTTTTCTTCAGGTAGGTAGTGCATGCCATGACAAACTCCACTGAATCTTAAGCTTCTAAAGGCAAGTGTCTTTCAAATTTCAAAGCATTCTTGGATGCTTTGAAAAGCATTTTAATGAAAGAAAGAAAATTTTCAACTTTCATTCTGAACACAGCTGGGATTTTTATTGCTATAATCAGAGAAAATGTCATCTCCTTACTTTATGTCTCCTGCCTTTCTTTTTAAGGCTGTTATGTAAGTATTTTAGTAACATCAGTGCACTCGAAATTCATTTCACATAATCTTTAAGGCCTGCAAGATATTGTAATTCATGTTGCAAGGGCATGTTACAGTCTTAATTCCTAGATACGTTAATTTGCATTTGGCCTCTTTAATGTTCATCAAATCAGGTCCCTGTATGAAGAAATCCAAATGTATAGACTTTCTCCAGCACTTTTTACCATTCCTTTGTCACCTGAAATCTTATTGGGATTATGGCTTTTCAAAACATTCTTCCACACCAATGAGTAAATCTGCATCCATAAGAGTGTTCTTTGGGACAAAAAATATAATAGTCATGTTTATTATTCTTTATGTTTTACTCTTAGCATTTCAGTACCTTATATCACAATTATTTTCTGAGATATATTGTTTAACCAGCCTTTCATCCATTTAAGGTGATTCTCTTTAGCTCTCTACGGTTCTATCACAACATCTTCTGGTATTATAAGAGATACCATTAAAAAGTATAATTCTTCTATATAGAGATAATTGCAACACAGCTAAACAGAGTCCTTAATTTACAGTGCATTTCTGAGACTCACCTATAGTGGATTATTTTCCAGGAGTCAGTGGTTATTAGAAAAATTGACACCTGCCACTTGATACAAGGAATCTGAACAATTCTTGCTTTTACCCATAGTAGTAGAACTATATAGAAAGATCCTGTTCAGAGGAGAAGGAAGGCTCACCTTTTTGTGTCAGCAGGTTTGAGTCAGGTTCAGCAGTGGACATGGCTTGCTTTTCAGTCCTTAATGTGGCAAAGGCCTGGAAGGTCCAGAGTACACTTAATGGCTGCTGCTCCTGAGGACAATAAGCTGTTGCTTGCATGCCTGCTATGTTGGGTGATGGGGGAGGAATCCCAGAGACCAGTGCCATGCATGACTCTGTTCTACAAGTCAGTGGTAGCTGTAGTAACAGACAGTTAGATGGTTAGAGCTAGGCTCTTCCTTTGCTCACTCTCTTGCCTACTAGAAAAAAAAATACAAAAATACAAAAAATACCAAAAAAAATCAGACTTTTCTACTGTGGTGGCTCTCAACAGAATCTACGGCTTGTGGAGACTCTGTTGGTGAAAGGTATCCTCCAGCACCAGAGGAATGGAGGGTAGGTGTGCAGGAACTGAAGTGACCCGACCTATCAGCCCTCCAGAGCAGAGAGCTCATGCCCATAGAGATCCACAACGACCAATTCCAGGTCCTCCTGGCTCCCCTGGCCCATCCTACAGATGCATACAGAAACAAGAATATTTCTGTGTCTGTTCCAGGACCACTGTATCACTAAAGGCAGGGCAGTTTGTGCTGGCCTGTCCTCTCTTTTGAGGCATTTCGTCCCTTGCTAACCCTTTGCTGAGAGAGTCTCTGAGAATCTCTGACCCAGTGCATCACTCAGAAGGAAGGTCCATCCAATATAGTTTTCTACACCCCCTCCCTCCAGCCCCTCATCATGAAAGGGCACAACCATAGCTTGACATAAAAGCTTCCTTCCTCTTTCCTAGATTAAGGTCTATTTTTCCACAGTCTTCTGGTACCGTAGGCAGGTGAGAGCTCTAAGATTATCACAAGCATTTTTCTCCTCTTCATCTCCCTTCTGAAGCCCTTGATGATCTCTGAATCAAGGAAATTTGTGCCAGGGCTTCCAGTCATCAACGGGACTTTTACCACACTATTCAGACTCCTATCAGCCCTCTCTGTGATGTATGTTTTTATTGCTTCAAGAAAACACTACGCAGACTTTCCGTCCTTTTGCCCTCTGCTGAATGTCTTGTCTGCTGTTCTTAATGTCAGTAATGCTGCGTTCATGAAAGAAAAAAAAGAAAAAAAGTCCCATGCCCTATGAATGCTGTTGCTGAGTGTTGCCAAAAAATGCTGATGTGCTTTTCTAACTGATACCTTTTAACTATCAAGTATCTTCACACATATTAAATTACCTCTGTACTTACTTTCATGTCAGTTTGGAGACAGCATTGCTTTGAAGTGTTTTAAAAGACGTGCCTTCTTTTGTTCCAGTATTAAATATGCGAAGCCTTACCTTTAGAGGATGAGGACAGCTTTCTGAAAACTGTCTGGGTGCTTTGTGGGTATTTTAGTTTATGGCAATCGTTCCTGTCAATGCGTAATGACAGCTAAATATTTTCTACAGTGACTTTCACAATCAGAATCAATCAGGTAGCAGCATGAATACACAGCAGTACATACTCAGCCATAAATTGATTTACAGGGTCATTACTTTTCTCACTAAGTTAAGGGAGCAGCTCCTGTTAGTGACACCAGGAGATGCGTGACATTCAACTGCTCATAAAATAATAAGACACAGAAACAAGACTGAATCTTTCAAACCCATCCTAGCAGCAACTGGGAAATTACAATTTAAACCTAAGCTAATGTGACAATTCAAGATTCCAGGGTGACCCTGATAAAATAGCACAAGCAATCTATCTGGAGCCTGTACTGTAGAATTACACTTTCAATGGCTTGGAATTACCATAGAATTACTTCACGATTATGTGTATCTGAAAAAAAAATATCTCTAGGAATAAGAAAGCAATTTCTTATGGCAAACTTTCTTACTATGCTTAGCTTATATAAAATAGCAAGTTACATTAAAATTTGCAGCCAGTTTTATAATACTGAGACATTGTTTAATTCCTGTTTTAATTGTTGATAATTTTCAGGACAGACTTCCTTCTGATAAATATAAATAAAACTATCAATGCTATATCAACTCTGAGTTCTAAGACCTCTTTTAAGCCAAAATGTTTAAGTGATCTTTCACTGCTCAACAATGTTCATGCTGCTTAATACCTGTCATCGCCGCCCTCAGACTGCTAGTTTTCCATGTTCTACCACCAAGTATAAGTTCTATACTTCAACTTGAAAGGTGAGTCTGTCTCCTGAACATCAAAGGCTGACACTTCAGAGCTTTTATGTTACTGCATGTGCTCCTCCTGACACAGCTGAATAAAGACATTGCACTCAGAGCTCACCTGAATCAGCTTTAACGCTGCAACTCTGTAATAGCAATTTTCCTCTCTTTTGCTAGCCCAGCCCCAATATCTCCTCCCATTTTCCCATTGCTTTTAGAGTTCCTCCCTTAATTCCATTCAGGACTCAACACTGCTATCCGGGCGATGCAATCAAAATTGTAGGGCCACATCGATGTGGCAGGTTCTCTCTTCCCGGCTTAACTTTTCGATCAGTTATTTCTCACAGTAGACAGGTAACTGGCATCTTGTAGTCTGAACGCTCAGCTGCCACTCCTGGCAATGCAAGGATATTTCAAAAATATTTTTTTGAGAAAAAAAAAAAAAAAGATTCCTTTCCTTCAAGGAATGAGTTGATTCAGGACTTGAATGCATTCTCCAAACGGGTTGTCGTTTATGGTGCAAACCACAAAGCCTGAGCAAGATAAGAGGTCCTTCAGCGGGCATCTTTCTCACCACCGACACAGCACAAGTGTGCTGGGAAAATCAGCAAGTCAGTATAATCTCCCTAGTATTTACCTTCCCTAGTTTTCTGGATAAGTCCAGGTGCTTGAAATCCTCATGGTAGCTTCTGTAAAAAAGAAGTACAAAAGGTTGCACAATGGATTGATTCTGATTAGATTTTCCTCTAAAACTTCAAGTTTAAAGCAGGACCATATACTAAACTCTATATTTAATTTAATTCCTCCTCAGTAGAGAAGATCACTTGACTGAAGAAGCTGAAGGCTTCATGTGTTTACAGGTTTCTTCGGCAGCTACTTTCATGCCAGGCCCTTTTTGTTTGCCATTCTCCATCGTCAGCTCCTATCCTGTCTTAGCTCTTTATTCTGTGTTTAGATAACATCTTTATAGCTTGTGTTTTCTTTTCAAGAATAGGCACCTCCTTTACTTTAGTCATGTTTACTGAAAGATTTTTTGATAATTCTGTAGGCATTAAAATCATTAAAATTTAACTGTGAAATGAGAGTCTGTATGAGGTTGTACTGTGTATTAGAGTAGCACTGCGGTAGAAAGCTTAATGCAAAAAGCTAGAAAAACAGATTTTAAGTCACACCTTTGTTATTATTTTCCTGAATATGCAAATGACTTTGTTACTGTTTCTTTCTACTGATAAAATAGGTTCAAAATATTTTCCAGGTTTATAAAGCCTTTGGGAGCCTTATGAAAGGCACTGTGGAAAGTAATTAAAGACTATCTAAGTGTCTCAGTTAATAGAGAGAAAACAAGAGCTGCCAGAATAAAGAAACATTATTAATTTCTTATTTACCACTTATATTGTCTTTATGAATACAATCCTTTGTCAAGAACCAACTCACTAATGTGCTAGACGCTGTGCAAACACAAAGTAGAAAAACAGCTTCTGGTACAAAGACTCCACAACCTACACATAAGACAAGAGACAACAGGTGGATACTCACAGTGAAGAAGAACGGACATTTCCAAAAACTGAACTTTCCTCTTCAGTTAGACATAGAAATGATTCCTCGATGAGCTGAAAATGGAATTCTACTGATTAGGATTAACAACAATGGTCCTTCTATATCAGTAACGCATTTTGTTCAAGGTTTTCTGTGAGTAACACAGCAGAGGGGAATTTCAAGGAAGATAATGAAGCAGCTTTGTGGCTATTTATGACACAATTCTCCAGTGCAGAAGAGGCATCGCAGGTCAAGGCGTAAGGGTAACTTTTGAAAACTTAACAAGTGGGCAGTGAAGGCTGTTGCCACGGCATGGCTGACACTGATGAAAGAGAAACCACTTGTTTGCACTGAATGCTTCTGCTACAAGGAAAATATTATTTTCTTTGGGACTCTATTTCACGTTACAAAACAGAAAGTTCCCGCTTGAGAAAATCTGTCTCCCTGCTGTGTGTCATTCCTATTTCTACAAATAAACAAGAACATTTTTTAACCCAGCTAAACGTTCCTGCTACAATATTACGTGTTCCTAACAGCATGTACTGCATGTTACCAATTCACAAAAAAATACACTCATCTTCAGTGTGAGTCATTGTTAGAGAACAGAATCTTTTTTCAGTTTAAAGCATACAGCCCAAGATTTTACTGTTTTCAAATTATTAGTTCCACATTTCTGCTACCTATTAAGGAAAATGCTTGGCTGTCTTGTCTGAGATTCCTTCTTCCTCTACCCCATGTACAAGCTTAACAAACAGTATATTTCTCCTGAGAATGCAGTTTAATAGGCAAAATGTACACAGTTCCACTTTCGAGCTCCCCCACATGGACTGGATTGTGCTTAGACAATATTGCCATTATCAATTAGCACTTTGACAATTAGCCAAGCACAGGACCCGGGCTTCCTGCAGCAGGTGATGCAGAACTTTCAATTACATCTTTCTATTTCCCACAGCTCAGCACTGAATTAATAATACATTTAGGGAACTCTGGTGGCAGGCTGATAGAAATGAAGATATGGATTAGATGCAGTAATAGAAGCAGAAAGGAAAACTTCAGACAAACAGGAAAAAAGCCTTATATATAGCCGTATATCCTGTGGAACAACATTAAGGTATAGGTAGCCTTCATCAAAATAGAATGCACTGGATCTTATTTACACATTGGCCTCACGATGTCTCATAGCTACACTTTCAGAGCTTTCATGTAGCTCCTGAATTCCTGCATGATTAAGTGTTAGTATGTACTCAAAGTAGGCACCAGTTTTTCTAATTTAGCACACAGCCGTTTCTCTGAGCCCTCTGCCACAACCTCATTCTCTGCTGCCATGGTAGAGCAAGCTTTGATCCCTGAGCCTTCATGGCCTTGTGAGCCTTGAAGATTTTTGCAGTTTCACCTGTAGAACATCAACGATTATCTGGAAGAGTGGCACCGCTGAGTTGTAGCTTTTAGATGTTAACCCATTTGTGCACTATATGGGGAATTCTCTCTTCCCACAGGAAAATCTGCACAGAAATGGTCAGTCTTACCGCCAACACATTTGGGTTCACTCCTTTTGTCGTGGGATCTCTCCTGGCACTGCTGGCAGCCACTGCACTGTGTCTGCAACTAAGAAAGGCAGAACTGCTGGATGGAGAAGCAGCAAAATCAACAAAAAAATCCTCAGAACTCGTGCCACAAAGTGCTTGTTAAAATGCCATTTAAATGTCATTTAAAAGCAGTTTTTGAAGTCAAGAAGCACATTTAAGAAGGGACAGTTGTGTGTTGTGAAGGGCATGCCTTCCTAAAGGTCCTTGAAGAAATTAACAGGTAAAGGAGGGGAAAAAGAAAATAAAACCAAATAATGTAGTGTTCTGGAGGGCGGGTGGGAAAAGGGGGAAAGAACAACTATTAGATGTTGTTACTGCATTACCCTCTCTGTAACACAAAACATCTAGGTTTGCTGGGCTTTTATAATTTTGACAGATGTAAACATGACAGTGCATTTCCTACCATCTGTAAGCTTGTGATCAGTCACTGACACCTCCAGTGTGAAATGGGTCTAAATTTTCAGCTTCAAGAACCATGTTATAACCTACTAAGAGGTTTGTTCCTCTACCACGGTTGCTGTTAAGGAGCTGGAGAAGAGAGGGGTAGGCCAAAAGTAGGGACATGCCTTTTTTGTATGTCCTAAATTTATCTGTCTTGCATAGACATTTGCAGTGGCATTTTTTTCCGGAATATGTAAAATTAGGTTTCGATTATGCTTTGGGGTAAGACTGAAGCAATACAGTCTAAGTCTGTCTTAACCTCCTTATATAAATCTGGAGCTGGACACCATTCCTGCAACTCTTACGTATATTTGTGAAGCATGGGTGTCTCTTCCATCCTCATCTTGTTTTCTTTGCCTATATAATCTGTATGACATCGGGAAAGGGTCTATCTTCAGTGATCCTTCAGTGATGTATTGTTGCATTAAGAGTTGTGCATCTTGGCATCACCGCATTACAGATGATTAATAGTGAATTCGTACCTCTCTTCTTACACGGTCTCACCTTTGTCACAAAATACAGGTTTCATGCAGGTAACCACAATTAGTTGTATCAAGTAACCTGCCATCTTCGTCCTGTAATGTAAACCCTGGAGCAGCAGATGGCGTATGTGAAATGGAAACAAGGGGTAACTCAGCTTAAAAAAAGAAAGAACTAATTCCCTGCTTGCGATTTGTTCTCTGCTATCTCCACGGCTACCTACTTCAGCTACAAGGCAGAAATGTGCTACCTTGTCGTTTCAGTTTTTCTTACACTGTGCATGTGTTCTGTAACTTAACACCCATTTCTTCTCCTCAGTCTTCTGCCACGGGCATCAGTTCGTGACAAATTCCTGCATGAAAAATGTGAAACATAATGGAAAAAAAGTAAAAAGGGATCACTGAAGATAAATCGGGGCACTGACGTGTTTTTGGGTCCCATTTTCCTTTTCTTTGAAGGCGATTTTGGATCACCAGCCAAACCTGACTAAAAGCTGTAGTCTTCTTTCCTGCCATGTATCATTACTATTTCCCTCTCTATGCAGATGGATCCTGCTAGAGGCAGTAAGTATCTGTTGCCCAGATAACAAAAACAAGCCAACAAAACATAAATCATTAAGTGCCAAAGAAGCTGCTCAAATAATAAGAAACTGCAACAGATGTTGCTGTACTTCTCCCATTTCTAAATGCTTTCTGGTAGACAGATAGTATAGGCAAACACCTCTTCCTTCCACAATAGATTGGAATTGTCCAGGGGGAAAAAAAAAAAAAAATCAGTCTTTTTCAGAGATGGTAAAGTCTCATAAAGCTACCCCAAAAATACACATTCAGGAATAGACTTCTGTCTTTCCAGACACATCCTTGCAGTCCTCAGCAACGAGACAAGTGGTTCTTGATTCTGGTCTCTTCTAGCTAATTCTGGTAAGTGTGTATTTAACATGAAACTGAAGTTAAACTTCATGACCACTAAGGATTGGCTGAATGAAGTGCGCTTCAGGACCTGGGGCACCCCTTTTTCTCAATCCCCCAGAGCTAAATTCTCTGTACTCTCAGACCCAGAGGGTTTCTCCCATCCCAGCCCGACTGATGCAGCTGCTGCTCTTCCCCTCTGCAGGTCTGGCCAGCAGCAAGGCGCAGGCACACGCACACTCAGTACTAACGTTGCCTCTCACACAGACTAACACAGGCAGAGCAGTACCTTTTCCAGCACCCACATGAACCCCAATCTTACTCACACAAATGATAGCCACAGATAGCCAGGGCTTGTTTCTCCTCTCCAGTTGGTCGGCTTTGGAGTTCCCTAGCGAATTACACATAAATACACACACACACGCACGCACAGAGGACTGATGTTCACTGGGGAAAAACACGCACATGCCCAGTCTAAAGGCACCGGTGGCTCCTTTTCCAGCTGCTGGCACTTGGACCTCTTACACGCTTCATACACATGTATGCACACACACAGTATAAAGAAGGAGAAAATATTTAATAGTAGGACCTAATAGTAACAAGAAAATCTCACAGTGATTGGGCTCTGGGCTCAGCCTGACAAGAGTACTGACAAGCTTGCTTGCAAATGACTGGCCTCCTTTTATTCCCCCTTCTCTCCATTTTTCCGTGCTTGTTCTTCCCCCACCAACCTTAATCCCTGTCTAGGTCATGTCAGCCTTAAGCAGTACTTCTGATAAGGTTATACCTAGGTGCTGTTGGCCTTGCAAGATTGCAGTCTCCAAAACGTCCCCAATGCTCCTCTAAAATTGTGTGTGAAGTCTCTCACATCACTTCCACTTCACTAGTTGTGAAATCCTGTCCTTCCTTGAGGTGCTATACATAACTTTGTGAGCCTCTTGCTCTGTTATTTATGTTCAGCAGTTTCTCATGCTGTGTCCAGCGGTTTCTTGCGGTCTCCTCAGCCAGCCAAACCCCATGCCAGGGCCTGCAACACCTTAACGATGACAACTTGGCAAGATACTTACCTACGTGCATAGGTTTGACTACGTGCCTAAGTTTCACTGAATTCCTCAGTGGCTACTTTCTACTTGCAAAAGAAAATTCAAATGGTATATATGCATTAACCTTAGGGTAACATTGCAAGATGATGGCAATTAATCATAACTCCACAAAAAACTCCTATGTTCCTGTTATCTCTCTCTATGTAGGGATACAACTATTTTATCAATGTTATGAAGAACATCTTTTCTATAATGTTGAGGCACCTCTGACACAATGCAGACATAGCCTTAAAATAAATTTTAATGACTGCTGTACTCTCACATCTGAAAAAATCCAATCTAAGATCCCAGTAAGAATGCATCCACTTCTCATAAAAGTTCAAATTTACTTGAAGGCAAAATACATATATAAATATATATATTATAGATATATTTAAGTTTGTATGTATTTAGTTTAATCAGCATCTGTTTGTAGCAGACATCATTTTTCCCAAAAGGTTCCTAAGAGTTATTTTAAACACTATGTAAAAGCAACGCTGTACTACTTTAAAAGTATACTGTACGCTGACAGGAAGATACTACTATCTCCTCCTGTGGAGGAATTTCAGTTAGGGTTTTGGCAACTTATGTTTTATATTTACATTCTGTGAGGCAGAAAGCTTTGTACGACAGTCTGGAAATAATTTTACTTCCCTTCATCAGCAATATTAAGCAGCATATTCTGTTTATTTTTGCCATCGTCTTCGATCTGTTTTAAATATGACCAAGATTACTGAACTCCTTCAATTGCTTGTTGCACGAGCCATCTGGTATCTGGGCATAAGGAAAGAATAAACATACAGAGGAACATACGCAGCCTACAGCAGCATGCACAACTTCCAGTGACAGCCAACTTTTTTCCCCTCAGCAGAGATGGGGCAAGACAGGACTTCATTAAGTAGGACATATAGTTTGTATGAGATTTGGGGTGAAAACATAGCTTCAAATCTGCATAGCTTTACACCGTTTGCAAGATGGGTATAGATTTAGCAGTCTATAAAACGAAAATTGTTAAGTGAGAAAATCAAATGTCACAAAACGAACACAGAGGCAAAAAAACCCAAAAAACAACAACAAAAAAAAACAACCCAAAAGGCTTCCTTTCTTACAGAACTGACTGCAGTTAATTATGGATTTTAATACTGCTGGAGTAGCCTGGATCGAAATCTCTTACGTGCCAACCGAGCTAGGAAATTTGTGAGTCATTTTAAAACCCCTCCTCCTTCTGTAAACACCGCGTAATGTAAGAGTAAATAAGTGACCTAGTCAAGTGAAAGTTTGCCCTCTGGCTCCGGCCTGTGCACTCAGCTGGCTGAGTAATAGACTGTCTGCCTGGAAGGATTTGCCTTTTTTTTAAATGGTTCAGACGTGCAGCTCAGAATCTGCATAAGGAGGAAGCGGAGTTTAATTCTTTGCCGCCCATTATTGTTCAGGATAATTGCGACAACGGCATAGTACCTGTGGGAGAAGTGTCTTTTTCTCTCCAGGGTTGTAGTTATGCGCAATGCTGTACATCGCACATAAAGATGGAAAATGCTCTTAAAAGACCATATTGTGAAACCTTAACAGTAAAAGTCATTCCAATTTAAGGAAAGTCAAGCATAATTAAGCATAATCCCCTCTATAATTTTGATCAATACACTTCTTATAATAATAAATGCAGGTTTTTTGCTGAAGAACAGCCTACTTTGCCTGATGATAATATTCAAGGATATTACAAATCCAACAGGTGGAACAGACAATGTCTTTATATTTTTCTGTCTGCTTTTGGCCGTAAGGAAAGATCAAAGCCAAAAATGTCTCTGCTTTTGTTTAGCTGAAAGCAAGGCAAGTCTCCCTGAACATTTAGACAGACAAATAAATACTTCAAACTACTTTCTTTTCTTTCAAATGCAACAATTAAGTGAGTATGAAATAATTTAGTGGATTTATGTCCTTTTTTTAAGCATTAAGTTTGGATATCTACTTAATGTTGGTACTGAAGATCACTTCTGTGTATGTGAATTGCTGAATTGTGAAGGAAAAAGAATTTCAAAGGAAAAGCCTAGTGATCATTAATAATACAGTTCACGAGTGAATGATAATGAAGCAGCAGATGCAAAGCCTTCAGATAAATTTGAACCATACAGAAAAGATGATCAGAGATCCTCTTGTAAGGCCTATATACAAAGACAATTACAATTTTTGTACACAGGATCTTAAGCATGTAAGAAATCTAAAAAGCAGTTTGGGGTTAACTTTGCTCCAAGTGAGATATGAACTACTTGTTCTCCTCGATTTTCTGTCACTGTAGAGTATAAACAGAAAAGGCAGGATAACATGAAATACTACCTATTTCAGACCTTGTTGAAAAAATTGACATCTTACTTTCATTAAGCCCTTTATCTCTCATACATATGTAATACCCACACAAAGATACTGTCCGTCTCTAAGCATAGGCAAGGTAGGCTGCTTTCTGAAAGTGTACCCTGAGAGGCAACAGAGTGGCTACGGCTTTGCTATATACACTTCCAGTGCCAGAAATTTTGAGATAGCAAAAGCTGTGTGATGTAGCTCCACTTGTAGCTCCAAAATTCAGCCTGCAACCCCTTTCCGTAGCAGCATCTAACTAGTCCTACCTTATCTCCCATGGCATAGCAAAATTCATTTTTTGAGAAGTACATGATGTAGTTCAGCACACAACCCCAAAACTGATCTACCATTTGAACTACTTATCTAACAGGCTGGAATGAAAGAAAGAAAGAGAGGAGTCTGTTTGTATTGCTTTTAAATACTCAGAAGTGGTGAGTGATGGAGGCCACAGGAGCAGATAAATAAAGGATGCCTGGAAAGAGCAAGAGGTAAAAGTCAAAGAGATACACCACTGACCGGAGGAGAAACAACCAGAAGGTAGATGAAAACAGAGGATTATTTCAGAGGCAAGTAAATCTATTTGAACTTCTGAGGGACGAACAGTTTGCCATGGTTTCAACTGTGTGCGGAAAAGGGGGAAAGCTAAGCTAGAGAAAGAGGTACGCCTCAGCAAGTGCGTTTGTTTCAGTCATAACTCTGTCATGCACCTCCAGTTGAGGAGAACCCAAAGAATACACACACCAGCCAAAGGCAGATCTGTTTATGTCCTTGAAATTTTCTCTTTCTCAGAACAAATCTTCAACATTAAGAAAAATCAATCTTATCAATTACTGCATTTTATTGTATAAATCTATTATTATTTCTCAGGTAGTGGAAGGAATGTTCATCCAGGATTGACACATACCAGATTTTTACATCCTCACGTATAAGTTTAGCCAAAGAAAAAGCCAAGTATGGGATTCATCTTCTTGTATATTAGTAGTTTCCACCAATATAACGGCTTTGTATTTTTTTTGTCTCATCTCTGTGCGTTTAAAAAGCAGAGAGATGAAGCCAAGCTTCTACTTTTCATTAGCCAATGTGGCAATTGCTGTACTATTTCTCACTATCACTCAGTGCTACAAATCTTCTTTTGGAAACTAAAAAGCATTTGCACCGAAATTGTTTGGAGAGCATTGACATCTACACTGATTCAGATGTCTTTGGCTCTGAAAAGAAGAAATATTTTCCATTCTCTATACAGGAGCAATGGCTTAGACACAAACCAAAACAAAGAATACTTTCAGGCAGTGCCGTGCTATGAAAATGCTCTGCTGGTTGCACCTTCTCATACACAACAGACTTTTAAGAGCCTGAGCATGAGGCGTGCAGTAAAATATGCCCACCATATTTTAAGAAGTATAACAGTGACATCTAGTGTGATAAAATTGCATGGCAGGGCCCAGAAATGTCTTCAGTACCCTATTTTCATTTCTTCAAATACTGAGGTAGAAGTCGTGGCCAGCAAGTTTCTGCGAACTTAACTTACTAAATGATCTTTGATGTTATATTTTATCAGATTGACATTAATTTCTTAAGTCTCGGTCAGACAAAACAAGCTAAACGTTTGTGATGTTGGAAAGCAATAAACAGCAAAGGAAGACATGCAACTTTTGTTTGGTTCTGATGCACTTTTAAAGAAAGAGAGACTCACCATGCTGTCCTGACAGGCATTTTCATATTACCAGTCGGGTCACTGATTTCAGGTGCCTCTTAGAACTCTTATGCAAAGGAAATGGAGGAAGTTAAATGGAAATCTGTGTAGATGGAGGAGGGAATTAAAATATTGTGTCTTGGAATGAAAAAGAGAGAAGGTTATCTGGAGAATGGCTCAGCAAAGAGAAAGAGAAAATAGGAAATCTAAGAAAGGAGAGGAGGAACAAATACAAGTCACCTGAAGAAGATAAGAAAAATGAGAGAATGATAATGCAATCCGACATTAGTGTGGGGAAAAAACCCACCCTAAAAAAAATGGCAAATCTAGTGACATGAGGGGGGGGAAAAAAAGAAGAAAGAAATATGGGAGACAACATTAAATTGTGCTAATTCCAATTGTTTCGTACCAATAATATGACCTTAAGATGTTCAATATTTGCACATTTTATTGCTCATGACTCACTCAATGCTGCTTAAAAGGGCTGGGTGGAAGTTAGAGGTGTATCTCAGTTCCAGGCCTGGCAGAGATTTCAGAATGATCTGCCGCCGAACAATGCAAAACCTAAAACCATGCTACTGGGTTCTGAGCCTGAAAAGGAAACATTTGCTCAGATGTATTTAGCCATTCTGTTAAGAATGAGGAAAGCAGAGAATAAAAACGCTTTCTTATTAATTGCTGTGAAGATGGCATGGAAGGGGGAAGAATGGAGCTGACGTTGTTGGGACACTAATCCTAGTAGAGCAGAGAATTAGATGTTAAATGTTTCTATAATATTTGTTCAGTTCTTATTGACCGAATATTAAAAAAAAAAAAAAAAAAGCTGAACCCTTAAGCTATTAAACATCTGGCCAGTTCCAATGGTACTAAAACATTACTTGCACAAAGTAAAATTTCCACTGAATTTTCTGACCAAAAGTGTTTTTTGATCTTGGCAGCAGTGACAAGACACTTGACTTTTACTTGAGATGAACCATGGGTGGAGGTATAAAATAGACCTCAACCTGTTGCCCAGAAGTAAGCACTATAGTTACCTTTTCTCACTTGTGATTTTGATGTGTCTTAGTCTCTGACTTTGTGGCCACTTTGCCAGAGAAGACAGTCCTAACCAAAGTGCCTTACGCATGCTGGAGAGATTTGCGTTTGTTTGCAGTCTCCCTGGTGGTCTTCAACTGTTAGCTCTGATTGCTGAGGATCCTTTTGGATTCTTATGGCTCAAGAAAGGAGGAGACAGCCTATGTATTTAGAAAAAGAAAGTTAAAGCTTCTCTATTTCTTTCAAGAAATTCCCAGATGGAAAATATGAATACCCACTGCGTTGCATATGTGCGGTAAATCCAAAGCCTTCAGGATATGTTGCATGAGTGAATACACTGTGCAATGTGTGCACAGTAAAAATCCAATATTTTCCAGAATTATGGTACTCACTCTCTGTGCACATGTGCTATGGAAATTTCCAGGCTTTCCAGACTCACGGTTGCTCTGTCAGAGCTACTGCACAGTAGTAACTCAAACAGGGTTGAATGATGACCCTGGCGAAGGGTACGCGGTTTTGAATTCTGTTATATTAATCAGTTCTGGGCTAAAATCCTTCAAACCTGGTAAGCAAGACAGGAGAGTTTGATTTACCTCTCATTTGCCACTGTCTTTTTGACCACCTTATACTTTAAAGCAAAGCAGTCCATAAGACCTGTATGTAAACCATGTGGACTTTATAAAGGGCAAAGACGACAGGCTTCCTCCTCCTGAGCTAGTCACGAGTGAGGATTCAGCAATCTACTTCCAGAGATCGACCGATGCCAGGGAAACACAGCAAAAACAGAAGAGCTCGAGGGACAAAGAAAAAAATATTCAGCGACATCAGGAGCTTTCTAGCTGAAAAAGATTAGAAATGATTAATTTAGAGAGGAAATTAGCAAGGGGAGATCAGAGAAGTATATCAATAACACAAGCAAAGAGAAATCAGATACTTCAATCCATCATCTCCGACTATAAAAAGGCTACTACAAATACAAGCATGTATTAACAAGAGGAACCTTAAAAAATCCCAGCTAAATACAATCAAGCAGATATTTTGACTGAAAGGATCATATTACACACGGACAAGTTTGCCACTTGAGTTATTAAAATGCTGCGTCGCAAGCCAAACCAAAACCAGATCTCACATTTTCAATGCAGCAAGAAGTAGTAAATCACAGGGCAGTTACAAGAAGCCTGTGACACGTGTTGACTCCTGCGGAGGGGATGGCAGGTCCTGCCCACACATGGTTGCCAGCTGGGCAGGAACCTCTCGCCCGCGCCAGAACTTTCCCCCCTCAGAAGAAATTTTAAATTAAACCCCAAGTGTCCTTTCCCTGAATTCACCACCGCGGCTGCCTCTCCCTGCTCGTGACTCATTAAAGCTGTGCTCAGCAGGAAGCAAGAAAGCTGCATGGGCCCCTCAATTTTTACTGTGTCTGCGGCTTTCACTTTTTTGCTTTTATAATTGATTGTTTAAAGCTTTCACTTTTGAGTCCTGCTGTGCCTGAAATTCTTACGAATTTTGAAAGGTAGACTCTCCCATCAAGTATGGTGTTTGTTAATGGTTAAGGCTACATACTTGACTGCCATAAAACCAGGAAAAGCTGCTCTTCTCATCATCCTTTTCCAGTCTCTTATGTGGTCCTACAATGCAGCCACAATCTCTTAATTTGACTTCTAAAATCTTATTACAAACAGTTTGATTTTTCAGGCAACTGTGCGAGATTTCTCTGCCTGGCACAAATCTGTTCCCTGCATCTTCCTCATCTCCTGGCGCAGTTATGGCCTCCTCAAGTCCCGTCATCAACTCATGTTGGACTCAGTGGCAAGTAACTATATTTAGACTCCTCCTCCATCATCCTGGTATTGCCAGTACCTCCATGGACAGCTCACCTTCTAATTTAAATGAAACATTCTCCTCAAATCCCTGCAGATCTGAAGAGCTGGTTTTTCAACTACACTTACAGGCATTTCTATTTTCTTTAATTCTTGTACACCTCTCATCCTCACATACTCTTTAAAGTTATTTTCCATCACTGAATAGCCTTCATCTTCTCAGATACCCACTGACCTTCCTCCTCCCATCCGGTCTTTTTTTATAAGACACGCTTGTTTCACTATGTCTGCAGAGGTTTGTAGAAAATGTGGTCCCCAGGGGTTCCTGTGCCCAGAAGCCACACTGGGCCTTACGAAGAGTCTCTGCACTTGCAATTAAAAAAAAAATGGCTGGCATGATGAGGGGATCGAGGATTTAAGCCCACTTGATGAAGAAGTTTTTTGGCACATTTCTGAGCCGGTCAAGAACGGCAGGGTTTTGTGGGAACTGTTTTTTAACAGAAGATTGTAGGTCTTTGCACGGGATTTGCTGCAACAGCAGCTCCACCTCCAATAAATTTCTACATGAACTCTGCTCTTGGTCAAGAAGCTGAGGAATGGATAATAGCGCCAGCCCCAGGGAAGTGTCTTCTTTTTCAAAGAAGTCCAGCGTGGCCCATGGTTCTCCTGCATAACACTGGGCAATCTGCACCAGGCTTTATGTGCCTTACAAGGGCAATGTGAAAGGTGGTTTGCATACGAGACAGCACTGTATTTTCTCTGGCTGACCTGGAGCTGGAGCTGTTTTCAAAGGGAAAAAAATATTTCTTGAAAAAGGAGGGGCAACTGTGTTTTATGGTTCATGTTCCGTACTTGATCTTGGCCTACAGTTACCAGCTGAGACTTAAAACACTGTATGCAGTCTCAAAGAGATTGTTTTGGCTTCTCTATCCTTAACACAAGGGTTACATGTCTTCAGATGCTTCAGACTCCTGGTTCTTCCACCTGTGGTCTGTTTCTGAAGCAGAGTTTCATTTTTTCATGGCTGTTTTACAGAACATTAACTTAGAATAAGGAATTGTCTCTAAATTCAACCAAGCTGTCATTTAAAAATGGTTGGCTGTGAAGTCTCACCACTATGATCTCTAATTAAGTCTTTTAAAGGTTTTTCAGTGCAGGAAGTTCATCTAAGCCCTTTGATTTGCAGCACGTGAGTACATAGAATACGCAGCATACCATATTCACGTTCTTTTTCAGTCTCACTCAGAATATAGAAGTCGCAGGCACAGTAGATTTAGATTTTATACTACCCAGTGGAACAAGGAATACAGGCGTTTGCAGTAAACCCAGCTGGTACATGTAAGCGATAAAACTGAACTCTGTGTGAACGGCTTGGACCTAAAACCAGTAGGTAGGCCTCCATTCATAGCATCACTGCACCATAACTAATAAATCCAGGGTATTTGGTTTTCTTGTCACTGATTTTCTAATGCTTCCAGTTCTAAGAAATGTCTTCAGCACATCTGCACAAGCATGAATTTAGAGGTACAGTCTCATAAAATTCTAGGTAATAACATACAGATATTTAGTGATTTCTGTGGCTGCAATGAAGCAACTAGCTTTACATAAAGGGTAGTTAACAACAGCAACCTGGTAGTATGGAATTCAATTTACATTGCTCAGAAGCAGGTTATATTAGCTCTCTTTGCCATACCTAGCCACTATGCTTAAGTTTTCACGCTGACATTTTAGATTTTAATTTTTATAGTGTTTATAAGTGTTCACACTTACCAAGTTTAGTGAAGAAGCGTCCCCATTAGCCATTCGTAGAGTGAGGTGAGGTGACTGTTCAGACTTTGTGCTTTCACTCCTGTCCCTGTGGCACTCCACGGGCCAGTGGAAGAATTTTGCTCATTTAAGGCAATCCCATTCTGTCACATAAAAAATAAAATAAATAAATCTGCTGCTTTTTCACAGACAGCACAACGCTGAGAACACATGGGGAGATGGGGAAAGAGATGAAGAATAACACACTTTTTCATGGACGATTTTGCATCGCTTTTCACGTCTGACTACTCCTTGACATTGCACTGTATGCACAAAGCACCAGCCATTGCTGCGAAATATGTCCACGTGCAATCATGAAAAAATTGAGAACACAGTTTAAAGGTTGGTTTAAAACCCAAGTGGAAGGTTGTCTGAAAAATGCATTGAAGGTGTGCCTGTACCACGTCAACAACAAACCATGCACGCTCCTTTTTTCAGACTACGTTCATTTGTGACTTTATACTGACAGAAGAGCTATAAATCTAAACTTTCTGCTCCAGCAACTAAAATTTCTGTGATCAGAAGCCTAACAGTACTTAAAAGTATTAAAGATTATATGACACACAGCTGAGCAACCTTATTCAACAGAGGTACCAAAACCACCACATCAATAATTTTACTGTTTTAGATTTATGCTGATTTCCCTTAGATAGCAAACCATTTTGGAAGCTTTCTTAGATTATTTTTCTTTCTTTATGGTTCAGTTATTGCATTTGAAGTTATATGAAAGGATGGTTTTTTTAAAAGATGCTTTTAAAAAAAAAAAAAGTCATAATTTCTAAATGACTGCTAAAAGCCCATGGGCATTTATCTCAGGGCTATTTTAAATGATGCATTCATGGTTGCAGCATTCAGGAGTTATGATCTGTATACAGCAAGCCTGAAAATAATGAAGGTGAGGAAGAATAAAGAAGATGGAATAATCTGAATAATGCCTCTGGTAACCAATAATTCTAACACGTGTGGTTATGTGTTCCGTTGTCATCTAACCATAAGAAATTGGAGTACATCTCATTTCATTTAATCGGAGCAGATGGATGCAGTACCGTTGAGCATCATCTACAACAAGTAATTGTATTGCCATCCCATTGACGTACAGTCTGCATCACTTTTATTTTGTTTGGCATGCATGTATTTTACAAAAATGCCCCAAAGATTCAGCAGTGGCATATTAAGAGCTGCTACAGGGAACGATCAGGCATTCCCACCTGTTCTCTCTTTTATGGTTGTTCTCAATCCCGCAAAGCCTTTGGGCTGCCTTCCCAAAGCCCTGCAGAATAAACAAATGTTTCAGTGTGGCAAAGCTAAGAACATGCTTGGGTGCCTTAGTAATTTTCTCTGCTCCATTTGTTTTTAAATCAAATCAGGAAGGTCACTATCAACATGAAAAACGTGAGCAAACCATCACTTCCCAATCAAACAAGGAGCAACAAAACCCAAAAAGAATCAAAATTTGCTTCAGTTTTCTAATATATTATTTAGTTCAGTATTCACAGAAGTAACACTTGTAAAAGATGTCTTTTTGTTTCATTAAATACTCTGTGTTTACTGGAGTTTATTGTAAAATGATCCAAAGTAACCCTGATAATGAGAAAAACGCCTATGGCTCAAAACTATGAATTTGTTCTGAGCTGGAAACATAGCATCAAAGTTTTGCTCCACTAAAGCCAAAGAAAAAGGGAGCAGTTGCCTTAAACACAGCCAGGAATTCAGCCCCGAGTCCTACGCGGCATCACAAGTCACAGGCATTGCAAAGGGCTGAAACAGAGGGTCTCAACTGCACCCAGCGCAGGCTGCTAAAACCATGAACTGACCCGATGGCCTCTTCCCTTCCTTGAAAAATAAAATACCTCTTTCAGTTTTTCCTGCTTCTCATCACAACCACCTATGCCTGCTCATCTGGCCAGGAAAAACAGAAAGAGAGTGTAATTGCCACGCCTGCCAGTTTAGACCTGCCGAAGGACTGCTGGTTACCTTTAATCACTAACAGAAGTGCGATTCTTCGAGACAAGAGTGTGACACACACACACACACCCCCACACCCACACCCCACACACAGTTTATCACTTCCCTTCTACAGCAAAATTTTGTTTCCTGTCAAAGGAGAATGCACTAAGGCACATGTGCCCAAAAGAATGTCATCCTTACGAAAGACCTTACAAATACAAAAATGATGAGATGGGGGAAAAAAACCAGCAAACCAAACATGAAGAAATCTGTTAAATCTTTTCAGAGAACAGTAAATAAGTGTTGGGCTGCACAGGGGAAACAAAATAGTCACGCACGTGGTGTGAGCCCTTTATGTTCTTTGCACTGAATTGGAAGGGGTCTGTAATCATAATAATTACAGCCTTTAACAAAAAGCATATGCAAGTGGAGGGGAGAAAGTGGCAATTCAATATTATTGACTCAGATGTCAAATGTGATGGTTTCTGACTTCCCATTGCACTTTCCTGCTATACTTTTAATAGCATTCCTCCGATATATGCACTTGCACATATGTATGATATATACATATGGAGAGCATCTATAAGTATTTAGAATTGTCCAGATGCTTTTTAAAACTGTGTTAAAATTTTTAATTACCTTTCTGTCTCAAAAATCAGGTTCAGATCATGTCTCAGCTATTTAGTCAGCCATACAGCGAACTACCAATAAAATTAATAAGTTATCAATGCAGGAGCTTCTTTATTATTTACCCAATTACAGAATTTTCTGATAAGCATATATTATCACCCCTGTACTTTCAGCTGAGATTTGGAAGTATATGGAAGAATTTTTTAACAGGCTTGTATATGATTTACATATTAGGTGCATGCATATGCTTGGATGAACACTTACGGTGTAAAATGTACATTCAAAAAACCCCCAGTTTACAGTGATGTGAGCTGTTGCTCTACACAGAGCTGTCAAATGGCTATTAAATGTTCTTTTTAAATATTAACTGATGGCACCCCTTTTTAATCCCGCCATATATTATTTGTCATGGCAGTACACATAACAAAAAGAGATGCTCCCTTTAGAGCAAATAAAGAACCATAAAGAAATCGGTTTAATTCTATTTTTAAGAAAAAGAAAGTATTCCAATTACTTTGTGGATACTGTTATTTTTTGACCATATCTTACATTAAAATGATGACATCCTAAATTACTACAGCACTCATTTTGGGATACACTTCTGTATCACTGGTATCAGTTTCACTGGAGCACAGCTCAGGCCATTCACTGCTCAAATAAAAGCTTTGCCTTAAGTGTCAACCAAAAGAGACTTCATAGCGCTGTGAGAAATAGATGAACTGTTTACAAAAGATGAAAGTGCTAACAAGGTCAGGAGAATGTTACAAGATACGCAGTCCTGTCAAAAGTAAGTAATTGAGATAAATTTATTAAGCGTGAGATGGTGCATGGCCAATGATAAGGGAGGAAAGTGGACATGCAGATCAGGGGACGGGTCACGAACAAGGCTTAAGGGGGGCTGCGGTGCAGGTGGAGTCTCCTGTGCAGGTTTAGGTCAGCGTACACCCTTCTGATCACAGCAGAAAGAAATTGTGTAACTCTACCGACCAAAAGAGCACTGTTTTCTGCCAGGCATATGTACACTAGCTTGGCAGAACAACCACCCAAGGACCATCCTTATGATAATAAACCTTGCCAAGCCTTAGTCAAACTTGTGGTCATTCCATATAACTTCCGTATAAGAGAAGAGCAAGACTGAAGCTTTCTGGCTAAAGACATGCTAGCTCGGAGGTCCCGTCAGACCACACAGCACTGACAGAGAGTACTACCAACACTGGACAGCAACAGCGATTACAATGCTTAAGAATAAACAAGTTATAAAACAAAAGAAACAAAATAGAAACCTTTTAATGCCTGTATGTTCCATATAAAAGACATTTTAAAAATTAACTTAGAGCAAATCTTATAAAACACCATGTTTGCTGTCATGTAGTAAAAAATACCTGTGTGCAACAGCGCATCGCTACAGGGAAGCAGAGCCACGCAGCTGGAGGAAGTCGCTGACTGATCATCTTAAAGCAGTACTTGTTGAAGTGTTAAACTAGCTTTTGTCCCCAGTAGTTCCTTCTGCTATCTGGTTATTTCAGTTCAGTAACTCGTTTGCTCAAATTTGAAAAACCAGCTGGGAGGTGAAAAAAGAGCAAGGCTGATTTTCTTCCTACAATCTGTAGAAAAGAAATTATGTGATAACTGGAAGTCCCCTCCTGAAATGCTGGGTATGTACTAATCAGAAATAACTATCCCAGTTCATTAATCGCAGATATCACTGCATTTTATATACATTTTAAATTCTTCTCAAGTATCAGGCATGTTTAAGGTAGATTTAAATGACTAATGAAAACAACGTCTATCTTTTGAGAACTTTTATCTCACTTTTCAATTCTGACCCAATGTAGTCTCAAGTGAAATACCAAAAATAAGCTTTAAATAAATTACATTCTTTACTTTCTAATAACTGAGGCACAAAGACAAAGCAAGATTGAAGTCACGACTGAAATAGTTGATGTATATAAATTCATTTCAGTAGATGCTTAGTGCTTTATTTCTAATCCATCAATGTCAGATTTTAAAAGTCAAAAAACCCCTAGTGAAATGTATGAGAAGTCTTTTTTTTTTTTTTTGATCAGAGACACTGTTTATATCTTTTTCTCGACATCCCTCCTACCCCTTCCATGCCTGCAGCAGCTGATCACAGCATTTAGTAATTCTTAATCCAGCCAGCACTGATAGCTCATCTACACACCGTCTAGTGTAAAACTCATTGAGCCACTGGCTTGGCTACTGGCTCCTCTTTCCTGAAATGCCCTCCGTAAACTGCCGTCCCTACAGAAAACAATTAGACATGAACAGCAGGGCATCCAGGCCATTTGGAGCTTGTCCAATACAGCCTCACATGGAGGAACAGGAAGTCACTATATTCATTTTAATGTTGGCCATTTCAGAGATGACAACAAAATACTTACTATCTGAAAGCTGTCAGTGTACGTGATGAAGACAAATAGGAAGCTGCAGCTCTGTATGTGTTTTGTAAGCTGTAGTCACTGCTAGGGAAGTAATATATTCCTAAGTTATTTAAGCAGCACATGCAGCTTAAGGCTGAAGTGATTATTTATGTATTTGTAATAGCATTACACACAGGATTACGAGTTAAGTGGTTAACAGATGGAGGGACAGAAATTTCCAAGTCCTTTTGTTAAAAATACCTAGGTTACTCCCTCTTCACTAGCCAGAGAGGCACTTGTAAAAACAAAATTATGTACCTTAGGCCAAGTTTTATAAACATGCACTTCAATCTACTACCTTGTTTACAAGATACATGAGATAAATATTAGGAGACTGCAGTTATATGAGGACTGCCTGCAAATGCGTTCTCAGTTATGTTTATTCAGCACCTTGAGTTAAATCTTTCACACTGATTCAATGGCAATATTCATATTGCTTCAACTGAGAACAAGAGGGAGACCAGTATTACTATCTTGCAGGGCCCTAAATCCCCCCTAAGGTTTCCATATAAATACACTGCTTCCAGCTATTCTAGAATTAATCATCTACAGAAACGTTTTCCTCTAACATCATGGGTGATCTCTGGAGCGACCCACAAATCTAATTTATGTCTACAGAACTAAAGGTAAAGTTGCTTTGTTGTCCAGTTTAGACTTAACACACAAAATCCACAACACCACAAATCAATTTATGCAAGATCAGTAACCTCATTAAACACTTCCATTTTATAAAACAATAAACGTCAACTAGCAAAAAAATGTCTAAACGTAAGTGTTCAGAAGATGTAAACATTATTTCTGGAATCTGGCTCAGTCAATAGTGGGTCTTTCTCCACCTATTTGGCTTATACAGCCTATGGTATTGAGATGCTGGCATAAAATCTGCTGATTATGAATCCCTTGCTGAATTCCACTATTTTTGCACCCCGATACAACTTTTCTTTAGACACAGAACAGAGTTGTGAAAAATCATTCCGAACTAAAGCTCAGAATAGACAGATAAGGTGAGTCCACATTGGTTAAGTGTTGGATGTGCCAGATGGTGTAACTCTTCTGTAGAGTTTCTGCAATGATCTCGGCCAACACTTCACTACACTACATATGGCAGCCACCAGGAAAAAATTAAGTTAAGTAATCAGTTACTTGGAAAGTTTTTGAGTACCCTTCCCCTTTTTTGGAGAGAAGGGATAACTGAGCAAAGTGAGAAAGTGAAAAGTAGAAATCCTTCCAGAAATAAAAAGTTTTGGTTACTTGTTTGTAGAATACTTATATTTCTGTTGACATTTCTTTACATTCTTCATGTATATGGTATGGATGAAAATATAACATATAACCTCTCAAAAATAAGTGTGCTAAGGAAAAAGTAAAAAAATGAGTCTTGAAATACACACTTTTTAAAAGTATAGCTGAGCAAGTATTGCTGTATTTCTGCATGAACAGCTTCTTTCTTGAGGCTATTTATTTCTATATGTGTGTATATATATAGGCTCAGAGGATATTGTAAGAGCAGGAGGCAAATACGAGTAGAAGGTTCAGTGATGTGCTATTTGCTGGATAAACTATTAATCCATGGCATGGAAAGTCCAGATTAGCAGTAACAACAACTCACAATCATTGGAGCCCCCAGTTTGGAAGGATGTCTTTTTTACTGGTTGACTTTACAATGGGATTGATGATGGGCAAAAAAATATGGCTGCAGTCACGGTATGAGTGTCAGTCAGGAGGTTCAGTCACTGCTCGGGTATCTAACTGCAATACTGTAGGCAAAAAATAGCCTGTTTTCAGGAAGAAAGTAAAATGCGTCAGAGCAACAAACCAAGGCCCACTGTCCTCCTCGAGCTTTCTCTCTCCCAGTCAGTTTGCTTTCTACCTCATAGGCATGAGAAATTAAAATCATTAGTGGATATGATGGAGTCTGGGTCCTGACTGATGGCCACCTCTAGCTATAAAAAAAGCACCAAGAACTGTGGCCTTCTGAACATGAATAAGGGGTATATTAGATCGTTGCTTCATAGTGGATTTGTTATTTTGGTGGCTGTTGACCAATCTGGGTTGTAGCCATGCTGTGTTTATGGCCATATTCTGTGAAGATGACCTAACTGAAAGTCTTTTGCCCAGTGTTTCTCAATTTCTTTGCCATATGTAGGTAAACTGAACATTTTTCTTACACAGGCTTCCTAAAAACAATTTCCATGAAGATTAGATCCTGGCACTTTCATATATGGAGTCTGCTTATTGGTGCATATGAACTCATTTTACTTAGCTGCCTTCGCTAATTCCTTTGGTATAGTCCACATACAACAAATTGTACATTACTGTTTTAAGAACAGGTTTTCAAGGCACATATGGCATTTACATGCCAAAGATGTCTCTTGTGCCTTGCTTCAAAACCTACAAACTGTGAGCCTGTTCTTTAATAAGTATCTGCTCACTGACTTGAATCAGCGTGGGGAACACAATAAACACTGCCTGATTGCCAAGCCACTGTGTGTTCAGTGCAGCTCCAGGAACAGGGGCTCTTGTGGACAGGCTGATAAACAGCACTGCTGTCACATAAAAGAAGGAAAGACAGCCACTTCCAGAAATGCTGCCTCTTAAAGGATGGTTTCATGAAGAAGGAGAGAAGATGAGAATGAGAAACTTAAAGCAGAAACTTTGGGGATTTCAGCATGGCCTACATTATTTGCAGGTCCCTGAACTAATCTGTGGAAGGATGTAGGAACTTACGGACACAAGTACAGTAGGCTGGCCACCTCTTTTGAAGCATTATAGTGGAATAAGGGCTCATTAGATGACACTCTCCAGATGTCATCTATGTTGCTGGATGTCTTTTGGATCACCTGGGTCAAGAAGCATGCGATGATACTGCCTTTCGCTGTGTTGCAGAACGTGAAGGCAATATGAAAACCTGTATGCACATTGAGGGGCAGCATGTCAAAGGAGCAATTCTTGTTAGCAGAGTGCACTGTTAGGGAGAAGATTCGCATAGTCTGTCATTATAGAAGTTACTTGGCTGCTTTGTAACAGCAAACGGTGACTTCGTTTTTATACTCTGAGAGCAATCTGCAGCTGAAACAAGAGCAACAGCTATTGGTGCATTAATATTTGATCTTTATGGCAGGTCTGCAATTGCGGTCATCAACCCCATCCAGAGGAAAATAATCTTAATTAGATCTTAATCATTGCGTTTACCAATCTGATCGGTAAAAGATCTCTCTTCCTCATTTTCACCTTGCCTAGTAGTATGGCCAAAAACCAAAAGCAGTTTTTGAAAGGAATTTCCCTTTAGTGAGTGGTAGTGTAGGATGCTTTGAGGCATCAAAGGAGAAACCAACTAGAAAGAGTTGGAAAGCGCTTCACTAGGATGGCAAGAGAAATTTGCCTACGGAGACAGCAACAGTGCAGGAAGGTTTATCTGCGCTGAAGTTCTTGATTCTTTCAGAATGAGGAACAGTCTTGAACAGCTTAGTCCTTGCTTTATATCACTACTTTTTCCTGGCAAGGCTTTTCCCCTTGTTCTCCCTGCCTCCAAGGAGAAAATCTAGCCAGAACACTAGTTGTGTGTGTTTGTTCATCTCATGCTCCAGGAGAAAATCATCAACTGTCTTCCCACCCTGACCCTGTACGAACATGAGCCAAGGTTGCTGCTTTGTGTGTAGGTGTAAACAGATGTTTAACTCAGTAACTGGTGTCCTTGAGTCTTGTAATTGATTTGCCTCTTCCTGTGGGGATTCATGATAGCCTCTCTCTCTTCCTTTCATATTCATCCAAATGCATCAGAGCAGAAGCAACCCGCAGGCCACTGGCCAGCAGAGTTGAGGACCCCTTTCCTGCAGTCATTAGAGCGCAAAGGACAAGGTGGAAATGACATTAAAATGAAGGTTAATCCATTTGAGGTCTCACCATCTTCCTCATCAGAGGAAAAGGGAGTCATTTCTCTCAAGCAGGAATGTGGGGACAAAAATTCCTCTTTCAATACCGCGCACCAACCCCACCATGTAATCCTAATGAGAAAAGAGTGTATTTTCACACTGGACTAACAATACCTGGAAAGCAGCAGACAATTCACTCCACCTACTACTTTACATGATAGAAAACCACAATTCATTATTATGAATTCATTATCCCAGCATGTTAAAGCAAATATAGGTAAGTTACAATCATAAATCCCTCTAGAAAAATATCCTTACCTTGGAGAAAAATGGCCAGGTCAGTGGCCTGGACCACAAAAACAATGTTGTTGGCTTTTACTTTCTTTTGGTAAAGGCTTTTGACAGAAGTTGCTAATTCCTGACGTGGATTAAGCTGCACAGCTACTAACCCAGATGGAAGATGGATACAATCTCCCTCAAACAGTTTTCACTTGTAAGAAACAACCCTTTGGGTCCTTACCGTCTGGCCATTCAAATCCCTTCCGTCACTGGGACATGAGTTTCTCCTCCTTATTTCCAAATGCGTCGCTGTAGGTGTGATGTAGAGAAAAGGTAGGGGTTTGTACCTTCTACTCGCTTCCCTGACACATTGCTGAGACTCAAGGATGGTTATAGTATAGGAGTATATAATTTGTATATATGCCAGGTGCAGAAAGGCAGCAAGAAACTGAAGCAATACTCAGCAGGCAAACCACATGAGGTCTCTCTCCATTTTCGGCTTTGTACGGTCCCACCCCAGTGCAGCAGAAAAAGAAGGGGAGCTCAAGGCTGCATCAACCCCATTCACTTCTTGCATCCAGCACAATATAAGCACCACTCCACCTCTCTCAGAAAAATAATTACAGCAGGATAGCCAGTAAACAAAGGTGACATTTGAACAAGAAGTCCAACCCATTGCAACTGTGTAATGACAACTTCTCGCTTCCACATTAACGATGGAGGACTTTAAACAACGCTACCCCCCTCACTCTTGTTCTCCCACAGCCCTAATGACTCAAGACCACTTCAGCACTCTGTCCACATGTAGCCAACAGCACTCCTTTAAACACTTATTTAAGGAATTGTGAGGGGATGGGTAGAGGAGGAGAACAGCTCCTTTAAACAAAAGAAAGAAGATTATTGTCTCAGTTAAGAATATATTTTACTTTGAGTCTACTAATATAAGTGCTTCCTGCAAACAACTTGCCATCTTTCTTCCTTTAGGACGTAAAGGTTATACTAAATTTCAGACATGCCTTATATTGGCTTTGATCTATGTGTTAAAAATAAGTAGATAAATGGTGCTAAAGTCCTTTAATTCCGGAAGGATGTTGGGTGATAAACTGCAAGGGTCAAATTCTGACCTGCACAACCCCAGAGCAGAACTTCATTACTTCAGCTGTACAGAGAACTAAACAGACCTGATTTCTTAGTGGTCCCAAGAGACACAGTGATTGACAGGCAGATAAATAAGGAACTAGAGTTCTAAGAAATATGGACTATCTTTGAATTTAGAGGAAATGAGAAAAACAGAAGGGCCTTTTGCAGTCCAAGTGAAGTGCAAGCTTAAGAATAAAAGGAATAACAGTAATAAATCTTCAGATTAAATAAATATTTAAGATAGGAGAAAAGTAAATTACTAAATCATAATGTGCTCCAAATTCAGATTAGAAAAGACTTCTCTTCAGATAAAAATACGTCTTCCTTGAAAACTGTATTTAAGTAAAATTGGAGGAAAGATAGATTGACTGCCAGTAAGAGAAATATTTTGGGTTTTTCTTCTGATGATACTAATGGATAAACTGTATTTTGGGGAAAAGAAAAAGTGAACTGATAGGCTTAAACATAGAACATCAAAGGAAATATTCCTGTAACTTTGCTTGCTAGGAAATAAAACAAAAGAACCCCAACCCCTCCAAAACCCACATGAGCACTTGTTTATTCATTCAGATTTCTCTGCCTACATACAAACATAATTATTTTTCCTTCTGATAGCAGCTTTAAAAACATTGCAGAGTGGTAAGAAAATGCATAAAACATATATGAGAAATATTGAAATCCAATGGAAGGTATTGTTGCATTTCTTACTACCATAGATTTCCCAATAATCACATTATCCCGTTTGTATGCATGTCTATCTATTTTTAGACGAGATTTGTCTTATGGAGGAATGTCAAAAAAATTCAAAATTCCATATGATCTTTTTGTTAATTCCATCACATAAAGAAGTAAAAGCTAATAATATTTCAGCATAAAATGTTGTGTCTTTGTTATTTACCTATTTGCAGCACACAGTAACAAGCTGTTTAAAATAACCCTGACTTAACTTGTGGGAACAATTCCTTTCCAGTTTTAATTAATGTCTTAATATTATATCTTTTTTTGATTTTTTTTGTCACATTACAGGTATTTTAGATAGGGTTGTAGGATGAAAAACAGACTTTGAAAAAACAGAGATTGACTGTGGGTCTGGGCATTAGGCCCTGCTATGGTATACAGTAAAAATCCCATGCTCATTAATAGCAATCATCAGCTATATAAATCAGACTACAGCTTAAACATGTTGATCGCGTGCTCCCAAATGAATGACACATGGTCCTGGCACAGACCATGAGGAGAGTAAAATAAGGTAGAAAGATAAATAAGGTATAAAGAACTAAATCCATTCTGTAGAGGAACAAAAATGTGATGATAAAGTTTGTTTTAAAATCTGGCAGGCTTTGCCACTCGTCCACACATCTCAGCCAAAAGCAGTTAGAGAACGGTGAGATACAATGATAGTGTCATCAGAAAAGAAAAGTGGTGAAAAGAACTGCATTCCTGTCATTTACAGAAACCTCAATGAAACGCTTTTCCCTCTGTAGATGTCACTGCAGTCTTTGTGAAGTGCCTAGCCACAACCACCATTTCCATCTCCAGTTTCCCTGGACCGCTCACCTTGGTGCAGAATTTCATAATTATTCCTCATGACCTGACTTCATCAATCCACTGGCATTGGAGCTATTCCTTCCAGAGCCTGGCAACATCCAGGCTCTTCGACAGAGCCACAGAGGTACACAGGGCTTGAAGATGATGTACTCTGCCATCTTTCTGGGCATGATTTAACTGTTCTGGTTCTTTGGTTGCATGTAGATCTAGTCAAAACAATAAAACATCTTCATGCTTTTCTCAGCCTCAGTTATCCTACAATTCACATGTTCTTTACAACCCAGAAGTGCCATATTGTGAAACTATAGGTCCTTCATCTTCTGTTTCCTTCTGGAATTGCTAGATTTCTCTCACTCCTGGAATAAATTTTCTGTTTCTATGTTTGGTCCGATTCTCTTTTTCTTACAAAACCCCTGTGAAACATCCTCCTTTGTAATCCTGTTCTTTATTTCATTTTTGCTTCTTTCTAGTCGCTCTCTGGTGATCAAATACTCCGCACATCAAGATATACTGTTTGATTCATCAGTTTGCCCAGAAGAATGTTTGTCTCAGTGGAGACCCCCTTCGGTCCAAGTGTGCTCGATTTAAATGGGTAATGTTCAATATATACCCATTTTGTACCACTGGTCTGGAGGTAGGAACTCCTGACCAAAGAGCATGAAGGCAGAACTTAGTAGACAAAGTGGACAACCTCCATTTTCAAAATTAAGCCTACCTTGGCAGAAACACAAAAGAGTTCTCAGGATTAAACTGAAGCAAAAAACTGACAAAGTTGCCCCAGAAAAATTTCTTTCTTTAAAAAAAAAAAAAAAAGGTACTGAGCTAGGCACAAATGAATATTGAAAGTGTACATCTAATTATTATCTTTAAGTGGATTTAAAATACCAGTTAATATCACTTATTTTTAGCATTTGAAATAAAATGTGTTTCCTCGTAAGAAATTTTCTCCTCCTTGCTAACATAAACTATCAGAAAAAGTCATGCTAAGCAGACAGGTCTTGTGTTATGATCCAAAGCTAAACAAGTCTGAGCTCTTGAACTGAAAGATCTAGTAAAAGTTGTCCTCCCCCATTGTCAAGAAAAACCACAATCTGTTAATCTTGACCCTCAAATGCAGGGCATGATGAAAATGAGGAAGAAAGCACTGAAAGTACATTAAGACAGATCACACAATGGCATTCTAGCATCTTCAAATTATCTATCTGAGCCTTTGTTCTACAACAAGCTCATGGGATTGCCCATATGCAACCTGTACTGCTGTGTTTGCAAGGGCAGGGCCATGCTGGAGAATGAAATATTAGCTGGTGAGGTACCCCTTACGCTGAAATATATTTCAGGCCTGTAGGAATAGAATGGAAATTTCTACGTTTAATGAAATAAGAGAAGTCAGCTAACCAGCATAGAACTCACTCATACTCAGTCAATCCAACATACCCTCTTCAAAGCACTCACAATTTTTTTTCAGAGTCCGCAAGGGAATAATGAAAAGAAACAATGTCAAAACCCATGCCATGCTACCCACTAAAATTTAGCAGAAATGAGTATAAACAAAGTCTCTCCGTTCCTCACGTCTACCTTAAGAGCAGTTAATTACAACTGTTTAGAAGAGATCATTTCACTCAAAACATATTTCCAGTGCGAAAGATGAAGCCGAGTTTAAACAGTGTCATAGTTTCTGGGTGGGGATTCAATTCAGTTAGAAGAAATACGACAAAATACAAATCAAGCAAGATGTGAATGTAGACTGGAGTAACTGTAGCTCTCTTTCAGAACTCTGCTATTCATGCCAGGGATACGTTTCTTTATGCAGTTCTGATGTTATGTCACCATAAATTTTACTATGAACTCATGTTCCATTTCCACTGTATTTATTACATATTTGAATAAATGAAGTAGGAAACCCAAAAACAAATTCTGAAGTATTCCTCAGGTGGCTTCTATCAGAACAAAATATTTAATGAAGTGCCACAACAGGCAACTATAGCCCTCCCTTTTGGAAAGACATCAAGCACTGAGGATGTTGCCAAAGCGTACATTTTCATTTGAACGCTATTTCCAGAGACTATTTTTTCACTTGAAATGATCCATTAGGATGATGCAAACAGCTGTTCTTCATTCAACAGCTTGACCAAGAAGAAGGGATTTTAAAGGACACATTTGGGATATTTTCCTCAATCTTATAGCTGCGAAGACTGTAACCAAAAGTAAAAATAATAAAAAAAAAAGCTTTCCTATTGTCTGCAGAAGCAATAACACCACCATGTTTAATCACAATCTTTCAGTTTTTCTGTTCTCCCTCAGCAGTTCTACTCCATTGTTGAAATCCTATTTAGACATGTTCAGACTCAGGAATTCCTTATGAAGACACATCTTCATAAAAACTCAAATTCATAAAATTCAAAATAATTTTTAGCAGTGGAATGTAAGAGATGCAAAACTTGGTTTTTTCCAATTTGCCCTTGCAAGGTCATTTGTTTTCAGATTTTAGACAAAAGCAGTGAATATGTGGCTGCCCATAGTCAACAGAATATACACTGTGCTCAAGAAAATGGAGAGGCATTTTTCACATATAAAATCTTACTTCTGAGAAATCTCTTTATTACCAGTTGACTCAGGTTCAGTAATCCTCAGTATAAAGTAAAAAAAAATTTAATCCAGTTTATATTTCTAAATATTTTCTGTATTGTTTTCACTGATACCCACCAAATACACAAACCAATCCAAGTTCCTTGGGTAAAAAAAAGCATACGCAGAAATTGCCCACTGTCTTTTCAAGGGGAGAACTCATCACATTGCCTGCCTAACGGTCTATTCAAGAAGGGACACCCTAAGGCCGAGGACCTTCGAATACAAGGCAGGGAGGAGAAGGTGCCTGGATGGCTTAATGCATGGTGTACATCCAAGGTCCTTTGCATTCTGGTTTGGCTCTAGGAGGTTCAGGATCCCAGAGGGTGTTGCAGCTGCCTGCCAAGGTACATCTGGCCCATCCTCCTTTTTTCCCCATCCCTACAGCCTGTAGCCACCATGGGCACAGTGTGGACCACAGCATCCACCAGGCAGAGCA